>NW_026555023.1:0-35589 GCF_021234165.1 Pteronotus mesoamericanus | reverse complement strand
GTCACTCATCCCTGGTATAGAGATAAAGAATGTGGGCTCTGCATCAAGCACATTGGGTTTAAGTCCTGTCATGCACCATCAGTGTGACTTTGAGCAATACATAACCTTTGTAAGCCTCGGTTTCCTTATGTAGAAAACAGATAAATAACACCTAAGTAATAAGAAATGGAGATAAAAAATAAAAACACGGCTGGAGGATCCAAGATTGTGATGGATTACCTGGAAGCTACACTAACCTCTTCCCTCTCAAAACCAAACTGGAATTACAATCAAATTTTAGAAAAATTATCCTAAATAACCAACTGAAGACTAGCTAGAGAGGAACCTTTCAACCAAGGACTTACACAAGAAGCCACATCAAGACTGGTAGGAAGAACAGAGGTGCAAGAGGTCTGGCTGATTCCCATGAGCAGCAGCTGAAGTTCCAGAGGCATAGCTCAGCTTCAGGGTGGGGTTACCCCTGAGAAGTGTGGGTCCTAAACCCCAAGATGGGCCCCCCAACCTAGAGCATCAGAGCTTGGAAAGGCGCTCACATAATATCTGGCTGTGAAAATCAGCAAAGCTTCTGTCCTCCAGGAAGAGATGGGTAGAGACAGAGCCACTCTCTTAAAAGGCTAATGCAAAATGTTGTTTGTAACCGCTTATCCTGAGCTCTGGCAGAGGGAAGGCAGAGCAGACGAGGGCTATGTGAGGAGATTCTGGGTTTGGTGGCTTTGGGGAGAGAGCTCATGGGTTAGCTGCCAGGATCCTTGTGCCTGGTCATCCCCTTATTATGCAGGAGCAGAAGCCGTCTTTCTCAGGAAGAGCATTCCTCTTCATGCAGCATCATCTTGGGTGGAAGCAATAGTCCTACCCACAGGAATCCCTCTCTCCCCGCCTTGTGGAGTCTAGGCCCTGCTGAAGAGAATAGCCAAAAGCTTTTTCAGTGACTAAGCCTAACAGGCAGCCTGCAGGCAGAAGATCTCTGGATGTTTTGAGGCTTTTGCTGAACTGTTTCTGGGACCAGGGCTGGTGAAAACTGGCCTCGGTGCACAGCTGGTCCTTTCAATATGCACCCAGGCCGAACAGAGGGAACCACAAAGTGCGGGCAGCTGATAGCTTCAAACAGGTTGCCCAGGGCCAGTCACAGGCAGCATCAAACATAGGACTGAACCAGAGTCTTTGCAGATCTACCTAATACATTGAAACAAACACAAAGAGGCAGCCAAAATGGGGAGACAAGGAAACAGGACCCAAATGAAAGAAAAAGAGAATCCTCCAAAAGAAGAGGTGCATGAAATAGGGACAAGAATTTATCAATCATAGAGTTCAGACTGATGATTACAAGGATGATCAACAGCATGGAAAAGGACATAGAAACCATACAAAAAGACCAGTCAGAAGTAAAGATTGCAATATCTGAAATAAATAATACACTGGATGGAATAAACAGGTTAGATGAAGCAGAGGATTGAATCAGTGATTTGGAAGGCAAAGGAGGAAAAAAACACCCAATCAGAGCAGCAAAAAGAAAAAAACATTTTAAAAAATGCAGATAGTTTAAGGGACCTTTGGGACAACATGAAGCATAGCAACATCTGCGTCATGGGGTACCAGAAGGCAAAGAGAAAGAGCAAAGGATCAAGAACCTATCTGAAGATATAATGACCAAAAACTTCCCTAACCTGATGAAGGAAAAAGATACACATGTCCATGAAGCACAGAGAGTCCCAAACAAGTTGGACCCAATGAGGTCCACACCAAGACACATCATAATTAAAATGGTGAACCTTAAAGACAAGGAGAGAAGCTTAAAGCCACAAGAAAAAAGCAGGTAGTTAACTACAAGAGAGCTCCCACAAGACTGTCACTTGAATTCTCAACAAACATATTTGTTGCTTTTCTGATATAAGCATATAAACCTATAAATTTCCCTCTAAGTGCCACTTAGGTACATCTCACAAATTTTGCTGATTCATATTTTCATTATCATTTAACTTTAAATATTTTTCTTACATTTTATTTTATTTTTTTATTTTTAGAGAGACACAAAGGAAAGGAAAAAGTGAGAGTGAGAAACATCAATGTGAGAAAGAAACACTGACTGGCTGCCTTCTATACATGACCCAGGAGACCAAACCCACAACCCACCTATGAGCCCCAACTGGGAATTGAACATGCAGCTCTTCGGTTCAAAGGTTGACGCCCAACCAATGAAGCCACATCAGCTGGGGCTAACTTTAAATATTCAAATTTTCTCTTGTGATTTCTTCTCTGACCATAATTGATTTAGAATTACCTTATTTAACTGAACCAGACAGAGTCTTTGCAGATCTACCTAATACATTGAAACAAACACAAACAGGAATATTTGAGGAATTTTTTTTTACCTATCATATTGTTGTTTGTCACCAATTTAATTTTCTTGTAATTAGAAAACATGCTTTAAGATTGCAGTCTTCTGAAATGTATTGGGAGACTTACATTATACACTAGCATATGATCTATCCCGTTGAACCTTCTCTGTGCACTTGAAAAGAGTGCTCAGTTGTTGGGTGTAGTGTTCTCTCAATGGGTTTCTATCTAGTTTAACATTTTTATACTGCAGTTTTGCAGGCAGTGAGTCCTCTCAGCTATCATTTATTTTTAAATGGCTTTAATTTACCTTCATTTTTGAATGTATATTCACAAAATATAAAATTTTGGATTGTCAGCTTTTATTTCCAGTCTTTTAAAGATGTTGTTCCATTGTCTTCTGGCCTCCCTCATTTTTCATGAGGAGTCAGCAATCACTCATTTAATTGCTCTCCTGTATATATGGTGTCTTTTATTGGGCTACTTTTAAGACTTTCTCTCTTTATATTTGGTTTTCAGAAGTTAGACCGTGATGAGCCTGGGTATGGTTTTCTTTTCTGTCCTCCTGCTTGGGGTTCATTGATTTCATAGATTTGTAAATTAATATTTCTACTAAACTTTGAACAAATTTGACCATTATTTCTACATATAGTTTTTTCTTCTCTATTCTTTCTTCCTTTTTATGTATGAATAGATCTCTCCTTTAACTATGCTATTTATGCAGAGTAGATTTTTGTGGATAACTATTAAGCGGAGTCATAACATTCCAGCCAACAGGAACAGAAGACAACTACAAGGGCACTCCTTTGCTTCTGCTCATATTCCATTGACCAGTTCCCTAGACAGCTGTGCATTCCAATAAACTGAAGTGGGAAGGGATTTTGATTATATCCCTGATAGATTAACTGATACCAGATTCCCAACATCACCACCACAAACAACTATAAAACTAGACAAATATATGAGGCAACTGTTTTCAGGCATTAGACAATAGGCAGCACCAGATTGGGATGCTTAAGATAATGGAAACATGTGAAGTGAATACCACATTGGCCCTGGATTTCTTCTTGGGGGTACTTTCTAGGGCCAAAGGGCAAGCCAATGGCATTTGCATACTGCAGAGCATTCTTTCTGAACTGAAGAGGCAGAAATCCAGGGGTGCTAAATTGGCTAGAGATTTCAGCGCAAGGTAACGAAGAGGGAGCTGCATGGGTGATAAGCATGTCAGAAAGTCTACATTGGGGTTCTCCAGTGGTCTCTGACTGATGGCTTGGCTGAGCTTGTGCAGGTGGGACACCATGAGGCCCAGAAGAAAGTGGCTGCCATGGGGCTGACTGCTGAGTGGGAATATCAGGGGTTTCGCAGTGTTGGAGGGTGAAGGAGTTCCAACCAATCCACAGTTAGGAGTAAGGACCATGTCCTAGAGTAGAAACCATTCCTCAGGACTAAGGGCAAAACCAAAACAGACCAAACCTGAGAGTCAGTAAGATCCACTAGTAATTTAACTAGTAATTTGCCTTCCTGAACAAAAAGGACAGAGTCAGAAGAAAGTGAATTATGGAACAAAATTTTCCTGTGTAAAAATCATGCTTAAAGGAGGACTTTGACGATGGTTATTTGCATATGGCACAGACAGGAAACAAATGGACTAGAAGATTACAAAGAATCCTTAAGTGAGGCCTGGGAAAGCCTGTGATGGTTTTGACTCCTAAAATAATTCCTAGGCCCTCCAAAATGTACCAGAAAAAATAGGTTGTGAATTCTACAAGCCCCAGAAAAAGGGCATGCTTTTCAATACTCCCTTGGGATGAGGTCATGGAGGAAAACAGACAAGGAATAATCTCCCCCAAAACTAACCTGCCCCCTCTGGGGTCAACTGACAAGTCTCTACCAGGTAGACAAACCAAGGCACTAACTCCACTGCCAGAACAGAGAGTGTTTGTAACTTATGAGGCCTGTCTGGAAAGTCTCCAGCCACGTACTATTAAAATTAGAGACATTTATTGAAGAAGATTCAAAATGCAAGAAACATTGTACATAGGACAATGACACATCAGACCCCTTCAAAGTAGGTATCTTGAGACCTCACACAATTCTCCCAGCATCTCTTTCACTGTTCAAAACACTCTGCAAAATTGTTTGTTGAAATTGCCATCAGCTGCCCCATCATATTTTCCTGAATCCCATCAATGGTCTGAAATCTCTTCCCTTTCAAAGGTAATTTAGTTTTGGGAAAAGCCAGAAGTTGCAGGGCATCAAATCTTGGCTGTAGGGGATGCTGAGTCACCTGGATGATATGATGATTCACCTAAAAACTCTGCACAGCAGGTGCATTGTTGTGATGAAGCTGCCAATCACCAGTTGCCCATAGCTGCAGCCGTTTTCATCATATTGCATCTCTCAACTGATGAAGAACATTGAGGTAGTACTCCTTATTAATTGTTTGGCCGGGAGTGGTGTACTCATATGGACAACAACTTCCCAATCAAAAGACACATGGCCTTGATCTTGCTGTAACTTTGTCACACCTTCACCGCGCTTTGTTGGGTGTGGAGAACCAGGCAACTTCCATTGGGACAACTGGGCCTTCGTTTCTGAGTCATAGCTGTAAAACCATGAAGCTGTAATTCATGTCTGATTATGACCTTCTTGAAGAAATGGGGTTCATTGGCAGCAGTTTGAATCAAGTAATCAGCAACTACAGCACAGTGTTCCTTCTGCTCTGGTGCAGAAGCCACGAAATGAATTTTGCCACAACGTGTTTCATGCCAAGATCCTCAGTCAAAATCTCAGACACAGTAGTTTTCAGAATCTCCAGATTAGCTTCTAGCTCTCACACTGTCAGTCAGCAATCTTTGTTGATTGCAGCCTGTACACATTCAGCAATCTCAGGTGTTCAGCTTGTTGCAGGCCTTCCAGAACATGGATCACTTTCAACAGATTCTTGACCATTTTTGAAGTGTTTGTGCCACACTTTTATTTGTGCTGCACTCATTGCATCATCCCCAAAAGACTTCTGAATCATCTGAATAGTTTCTATGGAGGAATGTTTAAGTTTAACAAAAATCTGATGCAGATTTTTGCTCTACTCACTCAATCATTTTGAATGCGACAGCCACACAGTACACATGCTCACTCAACAGTGTCTACTGCCCCCACTGACTAGCACAGTGAAGTCATCAATGTTCATGCACATGCATTCCAGTCTACTCTCCTCGGCTGCCAAGTTACACTGATGTCACGCAAACTGTTCTCATTATATTAACAATGGCTTACCTTTTTCAAGATAGACCATATCCTATATGTGGTAAGATTTTAGAATTGCTGTGGATAGTGACTACTGTATGTTTCTCATTCCTCCCTTTTCTGAATGGAAGTTTTCATTAGTCATCCTGTTCCTTCTCCGCAGGTGCATAGTGGGTGTATGTGTGATTAGAAGTAGAGGAGGTAACTTAGCTTTTAGTTTGTAGGTCACCAGACATAAACAGTCACATCTAGTTCTGTGGGAGAGGACCCTGCAGCCCCAAAACACCCTGAACTTTGAGCTGGAGGAGGGCAAGTGTGTTCTGTTGGTGAGCTATTTGGGTGGCCCTCCAAGAGAAGATTTTCACAGCCTCCCTTGCAGCAACGTACGTAGCAATGTGACCTGGTTCTGGACAACAGTATGTGAGCATATATGGTGGGCATGACTTCCAGCTCATGCTCATTCGGGGAATGGGAAGGGATGTGCCTTTGATTTATTGTTTTCCCTCTTCCCACTAGCTAGAATGTACCCATGATGATTGGAGCTGGAATAGACATCTTAAACCATGAGGAAGGAGTCAAATGTTAAAAGCAGCAGATCAAAAGATAGAAGGAGCTTCAGTCCAGACCCCAACAAGCTGCCATACAGACCTGCGCTGCCAACCGGAACTTTCATCTGAGACAGAAACCAGCTTCTATTATTTAAACCTTCTTATTTTAGAACATTTTTTGTTACAGTTGCCATATCCACTATTTTAACTCTTATACACCTCTTGCTAATTCTCTGAGATGGGTGTCTGGAATATAGGGCTGCTATGGTCCAATGGTAAAGTGAAAAAGTGGCCGAAGGTCCTGGGCCCAGGTCCTTGTACTGCCCTGTAGCTCCTCTGACGTCTGTAGCCATGTTTCGTGTTGGCCTGGTACTGGATATGCCTCCTGCTGACTTGTGTTGCTTATCCATGCTTGAGAAACTTGAGGTCTGTCTTAGCTTCTTTGGAGTCCAGGGATCCCTTCAGTGGACTCGTCTCCACTTGAGTCCCACTGGTGCTCTGAAGCCCCTTGAGGCCTGGCTGCAACTGCCATTTTGGCTGCGACTCCCATCCCGAGTCCTCACCTACAGGGTCAGCTCTTCCTCCCCCAAGAGTATGCATGAAATTCTGGACACCCTTCGTGCCAATGCCTGCCAGGAAAGACTCCGAGTAGCTAAATGTGGGCTTTCTCTCCCCCTAAATGTGCAGAAACTTTGCTCCAGGGCAGGTGTCTTGTGAGGCTTCTCATCCCAGAACCCCAAACGAAAATGAGATCTGAAGCCCCTCTTCTGCTTTTGATGTGTTCTTCGTCTACCTGTCTAGATATTTGCGACAGTCAGAACAGTCAGAAGGGATGGCTCTCTTTCCCACTTGCTCTTGATAGGAGTTCTCCCTGTGTAGATATTTACGATCAAGCCCACCAGGGCTGGTCTTCGATGTATTGAAGGGCAAGCTTCAGGGGAAAATAATTTCTTTCCTCTACAAAGGCTGGCACTGGAGACCCTTGTCTTTCTGAGGGCGTGAAGAAAGTCAGGACTGCGACAGCCTTGCCAGGGCCTCTCTGTCCCAGGCAGCCTCTGCCCCCTTTCTCTGGGCACTGAGGTTCACGGCTCAGCCTTGGAGGAGAGAAGTTCGACGGAGCATGATTTGTGGGCAAAATAAAAATACATGGGTTCAGTATTGGTCCTGCATATTTTATTTCAGTTTGTCACTTGTTTTTCACTTCATTTATGATGTCTTTCAAGGACAAGCCTTTTTAATATTTAAGATGTCAAATCTGTCAGCTTTTGCTTAATAGCTCCTGGGTTGGTGCCCCACATAAGAAATCTTTCTCTATTCTAAGGCTGAACAGAACTGTTAATGGCTGAAAAACATGCCACTGTGCAAACATGCAAATGTGCCCTAATTTACTTACAGATGAATATTTAGTGTTTTCCACTGTTTCAGTTATCATAAATAAGTCAGTGCACATCTTTGTAAATCATTTTTTTTCTTCTGCAATTTAGAATAGATTCTTAGGAGGTTCATGGGTCTTTTTCACTATTACAAAAGCCTTAACAATAATTGACCATTTTACCCAGGCTGGTGTAGCTCAGGTGGTTGGAGCGTCATCCCACTGGAAGGTCACTGATCTGATTCCTGGTCAGGGCTCATGCCTGGGCTGGGGGTTCGATCCCCAGTCAGGGCGTGTGCAGGAGGCAATTGATCAATGCTTCTCTCTCTCCCCCTCCCCCCTTCCCTTGTCTCTCAAATGAGAATAAAAAAAACCTTTAAAAAAATAATTAAGCATTTACTTATAAAGCTGCACAGGTTGACTGACATACCTAATTTCTTTCCTTTTGCGTAGAACTGCAGGTACTCAGGATAGTTATATTTATATTTCTTATTGATTAGAAGCCGTGGTGGTTAAAAATGACTGATTAATTATTTTAAAAAAAGAGAACCAGTTATTAGTTGACCAACTCAATTGGTTTGATAGATTAAATCTTCTCAAAGATAGGCAAAAACATCACAAAAGTGTTTCTTATTTTATAGAGAACTCCAGAGGGGGGAAAAAGATAATCTCAAGGACATCCAGATAATTAATTCCTAGGCATCACTTCTTAGAGTACCTTTCCTTGTTATCCTTCTTTTAAATGAATAAACTCGTCATCGCCATGCGCCCACCATCATCACATCACCCGCCCAAGTGCCCGGCTTCTCTCTGAATGAGCCCTCGCCGCTCCCCCTCACCGCAGCCCGAGCGGCGCCCTAGCGGTCTCATCACCCCACGCTCACGCACGAGAAGACCAGGTTCCATGGTGTGGAAGCACGTGACCTGGCAGGGCAGATTTCTGAACCTGAGCCCAGGATCTTGTGAGAGTCACCTCAGTAACAAATTAGATTCTAGAATCAGACACTCTGGGTTAAAAAGTCCAGTGTTCTGCCTCTTAGTAGGTGTTGGCCTTGGCAAGTTTACTCACTCTCTGAGGTTCACTTTTTTCCTCTCTAAGAAGGACATGAGAGCACTAACCTCAGAGGATCAAATGAGATGGTCAATAGGAAAGCATAGATTACCAGATGACATGCAAATGAAAAGGTGTACCCATTCACGGCACTAAGATCTCCAAGCTTGGTGACCCCACATAATACAAGCAATAAAAGTAAGAGCCACTTAGAAAATTTTACATGCACACTGTGTTGTAAACCGACTCCTAGAGTTTGCATAACAGCATTTGCATCAGTGGGACCTTATTCTGTGTGCTCATTCAGATGAGCACACAGTTATTAAGGGTCCGGGCTAAGCTTTGGCAGAATAAAGGTGAGCCCAGGCACCAAGCTGCAGGTCTGAGGGCCCCTTTCACAGAGTCTGTCCTGTGAACCAGTGCTCCGGAGGCTGTGGGAAGCGAGGGACAACCAATCCAGTTGAGGGAACTCTGTGAAATTCTGCCTGAGTTCTCCTTCCAAAATACATAATAACTGAGGTTTTGAGACAATCTTTTTCATACGCTAGCAGTACATGTTTATTGAAGAAAACACAGAAAATGGAGTCAAGCAGAGAGTAGGAATTAATATCACTCGTAATCCCATCTGCTATAGAAAAATATAGTTGGTGCATTTGTGTGTTTGCGTAAGACAGTTTTCTAAAAAACTAAAATGAGGTTCATCCCACGGAGATGATCCTTTCACTTTACCATAAAACCTAGGCGCTTCTCCGTGTCAGTGCACAACTCCTTACACTCTTGCTGGTGACAGTGAGGTCCTGAAGCAGCAGCACAGGCATTGCCTGGGAGCTTGGGAGAAATGCAGAGTCTCAGGCCCCGCCTCAGACCTGCCGGATCAGAACCTGCATTTGCCTGAGCTCCTCCAGAGGATGCATGTGTCCCGTACAGTTCGAGGAGCACCCCCTTACAGCACCATTTCTAAAGGCCACGGAGTCTCCCGTCACATGTCTATACCAGATTTCCCTCTCCCGGGTGCGGATTTTACCCTGGGACAAGGCGCCGCCCGCGGAGGATCTCGGGCTCCCGCAGGGGCCCCTCCCTGTGCGCCTCAGATCCTCCCTCGGCGGCGGCGCGCTCTTCCCTCTCTGCGGGGCCCACTTCCCAGGTGACCTCTTGGCCCCTTTCCGAGTCCGCTCCCTGAGCCCTCCCCTTGGCGTGGCCTCCCTGCACCTAGACCAAGGCCTGGAGCTGCCCACTCCCCTCCTCCTGTCCAGGCTCTAAGCGGAGCCCGACAAAAGCCACTGCCCAGCTCCCTCCCCGGAGCGGCCGAGGCACTGCCACCAAGCTCCCGGCCCACCTGAAATTCCTTTCATCCTGCAACTCCCACTTCCCCCCTTCCCACTCCCGTCACCCCCAGATCTTCCTGAATGCCCCCCCTCAAGTGCTCCCTGGGTCTCCTCTTTGCACCGCCACCCGTCTTCAATCCCGCCCTTCGGCCTCTCTCTTCCCCCTGGCCCCCTGGCTCCGTCCCGAACTCTCTGCACGTGAAGGCCCCTCTCCACCCCTCCCTCCCCGCCCCTGGCTCCTCCCTTTCCAGCTTCCTCATTTCCCACCTCCCACCCAAACGCCAGTCCTGTCCCGGCGGAAGGAACAGCTCCCCTGGTCCCACCCCACCGGTGTGTGGCCCGGATGGGGTGGCGGCAGGGGGCCGCTCCTGGGGGAGGATGCCCGTCCTACCCGCCCTGCCCCCGCCCCGTCCCCCTGCCCCCGCCCCCACCGTCCTCGGGACGGTGAATGGAGCCCCGCGTGCCCACTCTCTGTGGGCTGGGTGTCAATGGCCGGTGTGTCACTGGATGAAAAGAGGCCCAAGGCCGGCTGTGAGGCAGCCCTGAACATCAGCCCCCGCCACCGGCCTCGGGTGACCACGGTACAACCCGTTAGGCAGGATGGAATGACAGTCAGAAGGCAAGGATGACCCCACGACCTCGCTCTGCCCCCGCAGGGGCTTCGCTCTCCCCGCCCAGCCACCGTCTGCACGCTGGTGCTCAGCCCCTGACGACCAAGGACCCAGCTCCAGGGGGACGGACAGTGGGTCTTAGGGCGTCCTGACAGAAAAGCTTTCTCCTTTTTATAAACGTCTGATACTCGATACTCGGTTGGGGGAATGCATTCTCAAAATAATCAAATAAACTTCTATTGTCACACATCAAAATGGTAAGATTTTTAAAAACAAGAGTATTTCGTGCTGAGGAAGCTGCACAAGAATCGGAGTCACCCAAGCACTGCTACGGTGGAAGAGGGAATTTGCCCTACTCTTGGTAAAAAGTAAGAATACAGAGAAATAGGAGTTTTTGAAGGCTTATACAGGTTGGTACCGTAATTCTACTTGTGCAAATGTATCAGAAGGAAGAATCACCAACATTCCTCAAACACTAGTGTTGTGGATTATGAAAAATGAGAGCTTATTAAAATTGGAATCAACAGGTTGGGAACTGGATAAGTATATTATGGTACATCCACAAGTTGGAATATCATTCTGTCATTAATGACATTTATGAAGAGTTTTAAAAAACATTTACTGGTTCATTAAAAAGGATGCAAATGAACATCCATTGATAAAGTTCATAGGGTGGGGGCCTGCAAGAGGCCCAAGCACAGGAGCTTCTGTCCCCCTCCCCGCTCCTATCCCCCACCCCTCACCCAACGCCCTCAGAGTTGGGTTTGCCACCGTCTGGTATACATGTGCTTGCCAATTACGAAGTTCATCAGATCTCACTGGTCAAGAGGTTTTATACAGCTCAGTCTTCAGGCACCATCCAAGTCCTCAGAGGTTAGTGGGTGGGGCTGAGCGTCCCAACCCTCTAATACTATAGCTTGGTCTTTCTGGAGACCAGCCCCATCTGAGGCTGTTAATCACTTCATTAACAAAAACTCAGATGTATCAAAGAGGGTTTCTTTTTTAAAATTAATTTATTTTCCAACAACAGGTGACATACAATATTATATTAGTTTAGGTGTAAACATGATGATTAGACATTTAAGTAACTTATGAAGTGATCGTCCCCATGTCTACTATCATCTGACACCATAACATAGTTATAACAATATTATTGACTGTATTTCCTATGCCGAACTTTACTTCGCTGTGACTCTTTTTATAACTGGCAATTTGTATTTCTTAATCCCTTTCACCTGCCTTCCAATTTCTCTCCCATCTGGTGACCATCGATTCATTCTACTAAAAGTTTTTAATAACATGATCAATAATCCTATTAAGTGAAAGAAACAGAGTCAAGTTTGTATTTTCGAGATAAGCGTAAGTGTGGAAAATAAGCATGGAAGAAAGACTGGAAGAAAATCAATTAAATGGAAGTAGGTGATTTTTTTCCCCTTACTTTTTCCTGTTGTGTAAGCTATTTCAGAGTTATACGGAGATATACATAACAGTTTAGCCAGGACTAGGCGTTAGAAATGCAGCATCGTTCCTGATGACGCCCTTCAGGGAGGGACTCTCCTTACTCCGCACTCTCACCCTCACCTCTGATGTAACCTCTCTAAATTTTTATTATTTATGGATGGACTCCTGAGCATTGTATACTATTTTAAATATTACAAACCTTACATACATGGTAAAGTACTACATGTATACTTCTATGACTTGCTTTCTCAGTCAACTGATCCTTTTGTGTTATCCATGTTGACTCATGTTGATTAATCTAACCCTGGTTGATTCTGTAAATGAGTTAATATTTATTTAAAAACTTAGAACAGGGCCTGGAACATGGTGCTACATAAGTTTTGTGAGAGGTTTGATAAATAAAATTCATTTCACTGCAGCATAGTATACTATTGTGTTAATACCATATTAAACATACTTATCCATTCTCCTAATGATGATAATGTGGACTGTTTGCATTTTGTCCTGATTGCCAGCAATGCTGCTATGGACACTATAGTCCCTGTCTCCTTGAGCATGTGTGTGAGAGTTTCTGTAGGGTACACGCCTAGGATTGGGGTGCAGTGTTGCAAAAGATGCCAAGCTTCAATGTTCCTAGTTATTGCAACTTGTCCTCCAAAGTGATCGTATCAGCCTTAGATGAGTTATTCTGTTCCCAATCCTCATTAACATTTGCTGTTGTCCAATTTGTTAATTTTCTCCCCAATTTAATGGATTTGTAGTCTTATTTCATTATGCTTATAATCTGCATTTCTCTGATTACTATGAGGATAGAGGTTGAATATCTGTTCATACATTTATGGTCATTTGTGTTATTTATTCTGTAAACTCCTGTCCTAACCTTTTTCTATTTTTCCTAGATGCTTTATCTCTGTATTTCTATAAAATTTCAGCAGTCTCCAGGAGTCACTTTTATAATTGGAGAAAATATTTATTTATTACTTTAATTGTGGATCTTTTCTAGTATTTAAGAATTTAAATCAATGTGCAGATTGGGGACATGACAATATTGTCTATTCAATAGCCAATTTACTGAGCTTTGATAAAAAGTTTTGGAGCTTTTGGAGGAAGGAAAAGGAAGGAAAAAGTTGTTTTAAAGAGGTGTGTGAGGGGGAGAGAGAAGTGGGAGAAGAGATTTTAAATAAATAAATAAAGTATGTAAGTAAGTGAAACATGCAATAAGAACTCAGCTCCGCGCCTGTCCACCTCAGGTCCTAGGCCCCCAGTAGCTGTCTCCAAACATCTGCTCTGATAAGTTCTTGTAATATTTTAGTCACCTACAATTATGTATATGATGCTCTCCCCAAATCTATCCTATCCATTATTGACACAAATGGAAGAACAAAAACACACATTTCCTTATCTGGACATTAAATCTAGCTCATTTTAAAAATAACTACAGAGTAGTTCATCTTTTAGTTCCCTATTGGAAGACATTAAGTTGTTTCCAGGCTTTTACCCCAACAACACTGCAGTCAACATCCTTTCACAGGTAGCTTTATGCACAAATAGGAGTATACCTATAAAGATTACACATGCAGAGTAATATAAGTGTAATTTTAATAGACCTTGCCCAGTTGCTCTCTAAAAAGATGACAATAATTTAAAATTCTACCAAATGCATAAGAATGCCTGTTTGTATTGCCCTTGTTCAGCTAACACTTGATTATCAAACTATTTTATGAAAAACTTAACTCATTGTTTTTAAATTTGTATTTCCTTAATTACAAGTGAAATGGAATATCTTTGGTCTTTCAGCCACTTACATGCCTTTTTCTGCCCTGGGCTCATATTAATGTTTGGCTGAGCTTTTTTAAAAAAATTGATTTGTAATAGTTCATTATATGTAAAGGAAATTAGCCATTTATCTGTCATATGAGTTGCAATTATTTTTCTTACTTTTCATTTATTTTTAATTTTGTATTTGGTATTTCTCCATGCAGAATTTTGTTTTAATGTAATCACACATGTCTGTTTTTTAGCTTCTGAGTTTTGTCTCTTAGACTTTCCCCACTCTGAAATTATTACTTTTAATTCTTTCATTTTGTATTCTCGTGCTTTACATGCATTTTTATAGTGAAGTGTATCTATATGAAATTAATTTGCCAATTGTTTAAAAATCTTCATTGCGATTTTGATTAAAACAATAAATTCATAGATTAATTTTGGGAGGTTGATATCTTCATGATATAGACTCTTCTTATTAATAAACATAGTATATATTTTCATGCAGAAAACAGGAATTTTATAATCCATAAACACACAACAAACTGCATTATAGATATGTTTGTACAACTTACACACACACAAACACAAGAATATCGTTAACACCCGAACACCCTAGAAGCCCTTCCCCTGTCCCATTGTGCCCTTTGGAGATGACAACCTTCTCCTCTCCACTAGAGGGAGGGATTTCTAACTTCCGTACTAACTGATTTCTGAAGTAAACTATGTGTGTATCCCTAAACAATATAGTTTAGTTTGGCCTTTTGTAAACATTATTCAAATGGAATAATGTGATACTTTGCTTCTTTCACGCTGCATTTTTTGTGTGAGATTATGTCCTTGTTGCATGTAGTAAAGATAATAAGCAAATTAAACTACATTTTATATGTTGACCTTGCATTCCAACATCCTTGCTAAATCCACTTATTTTGGATTTTCTATATACACAATCACCTTGTCTATAATTAATGATGGTTTTATTTCCTCCTTTCAAATGTGTATAGTTTTTGTTTTTTTGTTTTTGTTTTCCCTTGTTTACTGGCTAGGACCTCCAAAAATATGTTAAGTAGAAGTGGTGAAATTGGGTGTTCTTGCCTCATTCTCTACTTCACGGTGAAAACTTTCAACATTTTACCATTAATTGTGATGTTTGCTCTAAGTTTTTTTAAAGGAAATTTCCTTCTATTAGTAGCTTGCTAAGAGGTTTTTCTGTGTTTCTTTTTTTTTAAATCACAACCTTTAACTAGAAGGGACAGAAGAAACAGCTACAGGTAATAAGAGAAAGGACAGTGGCCTAGGATATTTATGACCAGGCAAGAAAGCACTCACCTTGTCAGGCAAGAGATAGATGCCAAGGATGCATGCTAATCAAGGAAGAAATAAATCTGAACAGACTTCTACAGAGGGAAAAGGAAGGGAGACAGTGATTGAGTAATGACCTCTGCATTATATATACTTAAATTTAAATGGATGGCAGTAGTGTGGCCGGCAATTTGTAATATAAGTGCTAAGTTAGAGCTCTTACATCATACAGGAAAAACTTAATACTAACTTTAGATCAAGAACATCAAACTGTCTTAGAGAAAAAGAAAGAGGGGGTTTTTAAAAGGTGAGAAGAGTAAGGAGGCAAAACTGTCTATCATTCTATCTTGTTAAACATTCTATCTTGTGGCAAGGAGGGCACACAAGAAGTGAGAACCTACATGGTATGAAGGGCGAGTTATTAGCATGTGTTGATATAAATATAAAGAAATATACTCCTGATTAGAAAAGCCCAGTAGTACTTTCAAATTAACAAAGAGGAAGAAATTAATTATAATGAGAATAAGTCAGAAAAAGGGAAAAGATGAATTAAAAATAAAATAAAAATAAAAATAAGATGGAAAGAATAAAAGTAAGTATATTAACTGTCCCACTAAATGTCAACGAGCTGATTTCCTTATAAAAGATAGAGACTGTCAGATTGGATTGAAAAACCAAATCCAAATACATAATCTTTATACAAAGCATGCCTAAAACAAAGTGCCATAGAAAGGTTGATAATGAAAGAAATATCAAATGCAAACAAAGAGAAATCAGAAATGACAACATAGATGATGTGAGGTTTAAGGTAAAAAATATTAAATAAGATAGAGATAATGCATAATGATTAAAGACACATTTTAAGAAGATATAAGTCACAAACCTGTAAACACTAAGCATCATGGCAGCCAAATATATAAGGCAAAAGCTATAAGAAATACAAGGAGAACCTGATTTTAAAACATGCATGAGCAAATATAGTTGAAGAGTCTAATATGTATCTTTTAAAATATGGTAGACTTAGAAAACAGAAATTTAGCCAGGGCATAGAGGATCAGAGTATTATAACCAACAAGCTCAATTTAATAGATGTGTATAGAACTTTGCAACCTAGATATACAGAACATAATTTTTTTCTTATGTCAGTAAAATATTTCTATTATTATATAGTTCTATACTTATAAATACATATTATATTTATAGTTAAATTTATATATAATTGTAATTTAAAAATATATAGTAATCCATCATATACTTGGCCACAAATAAAACCTGACAAAATTTTTTAAATAAAGATTTTATGAGATATATTTTCTGATCAATAATTTATAATACAAATAAATAATAAGTAGTAATCTCCAAAATATTAATTACTTAGAATAAAAGTAACTTTTAACTCAACACAGGAATCAAAATTGGAATTAAAAACTATCTTGAAAGTAATAAAACCTAGATTTTGGTATGTAAAGTTCGTATTCAAGGGAAAATCATCATCTTAAATACCTTCACAGTTACAGAAGATTAAATTAAGGAATTAAGAAATCATCTTAGAAATTTTAAAATAAACAGCAAACAATTCAGCCAAATGAATTCATAAAAGTAAAAGCCAAAATTAGTGAAACAGTAGAAATATAATGGAAAGAAAATCCTCCATCTAATTTTTCATTTTGGTAAAATATGCATTAGATAATATTTACCATTTCAGTCATCCATTCAGTGGCATTGACTACATTCACAATGGTGTGTAACCATACCACTGTCTGTACCCAAAACTTTTTCATCATCCACAACAAAAACTCTGTACCCGTTAAACAATAACTTCCCCTTCCTCCCTTCTCCCGCCCCCTGGTAACCTCCCTTTTATTTTCTGTCTCTATGAATTTGTCAGTTTGAGGTAACTCATACAAGTGAAATTATACAATATTTGTCCTATAGTGTCAGGCTAATTTCACCAAGCATAATGTTATCAAGGTATATTAATGTTGTAGCATATATCAAAATTTCATTTGATCACTGAATATTTCATCATATATAGTTTCCACATTTTGTTTATCTACTATCCATTGATAAACACTTGAGCTGTTTCCATCTTTCAGCTATTGTGAATAATGCTACTATGATCACTGGTGTATTATAAATATCTGTTTGAGTCCCTGCTCTAACTTCTTTTGAATATGTACATATCAGTGAAATTGCTGGGTCATAGGGTAGTTCAATGCCAAATTTAATTTTTTAAAACATCAATGGATATTTCTTGGCCATCATTAGGTACAAAGTAGAGAGATCACATGCAAACAATATTAGAAATTAGAAAGGCCCTATAACACCAAGTACAAAAAAAGATAAAAATAATTATAAGAAAATATCATATGCAACTCTGTGGCAACCAATTCAAAAATCTAGAGAAGTCTGTCGAATTCCTAGGAAAATACAAACTAACACTGAATGAAAGAGAAATTTTAAATAGATGGATTGCCACAGAACAAACTAGCCAATTAAAACTCATATAGGAATAAAAGACACTTCTTAATTATGATAAAGAATATTTAGCAAAAAGAAATAGCAAATAACTTATTAAACAATGAGACCCTCAAGCTATTCTATTAAAATTAACCAAAAGGAAAGGATGCTCCCATGATCACTATTTTCCAATATTATGTAAAGGCTCTATTGCATTATTAAAATGAAATGAAATTATAAGAACCAATTCCTATAGCAGAAAGAAAAATAATCTCTACACGCAGATGATATGACTGCATACTGAGAAGAACCCAAAAGACTATAGTAAAAATTCTATTGGAGAAGAAATAAAGATGCAAACAAATAAACAAGGTGTCTATGGATTGGAATACGTGCTCTGCAGGACATACACGGAGTGGTGGTAGAGTCGCTAGGCAAGGAACCCAACCCTAGTCAGGCTGGCCAGGAAAGGTTTTTCTGCAGGACAGGTCCAGGAGCCGGACCTGAGCAAAGAGAAGGGAGCGCTGTGGGACGCGGCTCTGCCAGAGGGGGCAGTGTGGGCCAGGGCACATTGAAGGAAGAGCAAGAAGGCCGCTATGGCAGCAGGTAGGCGAGAGGGGTGGTGTGTGCTGGGTTAGGGTGGGAGGGAGGCTTAGAGGCCAGGGTAAGAAGTGTGAATTTCATTCCAAGTGACAGAAGGAGACATCGAAGAACTTTAGGCAAGGGAGAGATTTGTTTTGAAAATCTGATTTATGTTTTTAAAAGAACATTTTGTCTGCTTTGGAGGGAAGAAGGCAGGAGGAGCAAATAGAGGCCAATCAGAAAGCTATTGCTGCTGTCCAGGTGGGAAATCACCACTGGCTTAGGGAACAGTGGTGCGGTGAAGAGAAATGGGGAGATGTGAGAGGTCGTTTGGAGCTAGAACTCAAAGTGGATGGGTGTGGGGGTGTTAGCTTTTCCTGGTGTATCTTTCCTGGCCTCTTTGTTTTCAAACTCTGTGTCTTTTTGCTTTAGCTCTGTGTCTTATGAACAGAAAATAGGTAAGTGTTTCTAAGCTTTTTACTAGGGGACCTTTTTAAAGAGAGGAATTGAATCCACCTGCAATAATTATGAGATCATAATTATTGTTTTCTACTTCTTTTATATTTTCATTTTATTACTATTTTTCATCCCCAAGCAAGGATATTTTTTCATATCTTTTGGGGAGGGGTCGGGGGGATGGAGAGAGAGAGAGTGAGACATTGATGTAAGAAACATCAGGAATTGAACCTGCAACCTTTTGGTACACAGGATGGCGCTCCAACCAAGTGAGCCACAATGAGGAGTACTCTTTTATATATTTTTAGTTCCATGATTTCCCTTTCCCTTGGTATGTTATTCTTGATTCTTGAAGAACTTCTTGAATTTTCTTGGTTTCTTCTTTTGTAAAGTTTTAATGATGTAAAAGTTTAACATCCTATTTCTAGTCTTCTGGTCTAGGAACAAATCAAGGTCTCAAGATCCAGATATTACCCTTACCCCTCTGTTGATCTCCGCCCTCCCTCCCGCCTTTTCCCTGTCTTTAATATGCTCAAAAATCCTGTGTTGTCCTTCCCCTGCTCAAAATAAAGTTGTTTCTTAACTATACCTGTCTGCCATTCTTCTCTAGCAGCCAGGGACGCTTGGTCTCATACATACCGTAAAAAAGAAAAAAAATGCTCAAAAATCTTTGGGAATACTTTAAATAATTTTGAGTAGTGAGTTTCCACATGAATATGTGAAGCTGTCTAGTGCATACGTATTCATTGTTCCCTCAAGGAGAATGAAGACCTGAAAGGTGTGCAGGCCACTGAAGAGGAGGAGGCAGCCCCGGACTGGGGCTAACTCAGACCTGGCTCATTGGAGAATCAGACCATGCTCACTCTCCGGAGGCTTCCCTCATCTCCCAGCCGGGTCCTCACTGTCCCAGGGCTACGTTGCTCGCTGCAGCCCGCAGGCCTGGGTGGGCGGAACACCCAAGTCTGGCTCTACGGTACCTTCACCCCAGTCAGAATAGCGGGACCTCAGGAAGTACCGATCTCGCACACTAGAGGGCACTGGCGCGCTTCCCAGAACACACCGTCCTGGGAGTGTTGGGATTCTCATTCAACACTCCAGACTTCCATCTCCGCTTAGGTCAGCGATTTTCAACTTTTTTAATCTCCTGGCACACAAAAACTAATAACTAAAGTTCTGCCGCACACCAAAAAATATTTTTTTTGTTGATCTGACCAAAATAAGTTATAAGTTTGATTTAGTCACACATGATGACTATTGTGCTGGCTGTTGTCATTTTTTTTCTTTTTTCTTTATTTGACAATCTGAGGGAAAAGAGCTCAGTGCCCCCAACTAAATAGTCATGTATTGCACGTTTTAAAAATCCGTACAGCACGCCTGTGTGTCTCTTGCAGCATACCAGTTGAAAAATCACTGGCTTAGGTTCATGGGTAAGGAGCCCACAGCCTCCTCAGTGTGGAGGAGGAAGTAGAGCCCAGGCACAGCCCCCAACACACACACACACACACACACACACGCACGCACGCACGCACGCGCGCACACACACACACACGCACATGCACGCACACCTGGAGACCTGAGCCAGTCTTGGCAAGTAGTTCCATCCTAGGCCTGTAGCTTCCTTGACAAAGGCCAATATGTACCTAAATGAGCCTGCCTATTGCCTTTTTGCACTTCAGATAATATACACTTCAAATGTCAGAGTAATGGTGCGACCACAGAACCCCTCATTGTTACCTCGTTCCCTGCATACCTCTCTATATGCTGTCAAAGTTAACTGTTAACGATCCTGTACGCACCGCTGGAAAAGGAGTGCATGTTGCTCTGTTTTACTTTTCATTCAATCTTAGGGGTTTCTCCGCTTTGCCTTCTCCGCCCCCTCAGTCTACCACCAATGAATTTCCTGTAACCCTCTTTGCACCGCCTCTTTTGATTCTAATGTATTAAATAAGCTGCAAAACTGACGTTCCCTGGAGCATTTTCTCAATCCATTGAGATTTTCCTTCCTGGCAATTGTCATTAGCTTAGCTCCAATAAACTCATAAAAATTCTCAGTAAGTTTGGGCATTTCTTACATCCACACTCTACATTCTGCAAACATCACCTCCACCAGATCCTATCCTTCCCTCCAATCTCAGACAGAATAAAGGCATTTTTGAGGCCAACTGCAGCTCTGAGAGCAGCCTGGTAGAGTAGGAGAAACACAGGCTTTTCAGTAAGTCAGGCCTAACTTGGATCCTAGTGCCACCACTCACTAACTAAACAATCAGGTTTTTTCCCCTTTAAACTGTCTGAGCATCTATTAACATATCAGTGGTATTTTAATAGAAATATGAATTGTTAAGAATCCTAAGAAGTAATATGAATATCTGTCAAGTTCCTGAAACAGACTCTGACATGTAATGCTGGAAAAATGATACCTATTACAATAGGAGCTACTATAATTACTTATAGTATGACTCCCTGTTGACTCTAAAAACTTCTTCATGCATTACCTCTCCTTTGCTTTCAACCTCTCACTCTCAGCTGATTTCTTGCCTCAGCTTATAAACAAGGTCAAATTTCTCCCATCTTCAAAAACCAACAACAAAACCCCTCTGTAAAGAGATCCACCAGCTCCCTCAGAATACTGTCACTGCTTCTCATGAAAGGAGACCTTCCACAAGAGGGAAGGAATCCTCGGCTTGCCCAGTGCCTCGTTCTTTGGATTCTGATTTCTAGTGTGACTCTCTCTTTGGCTTTTTGAATCAGAGAATTGGATGATTTCATCAATTCTGGAAAATTCTGAAAAATTCTGAACCATTATCTCTTCAGCTATTGCCTCTGATCCATTCTCTCTCTCCCCTCCTTCTGCAACTTCAGTTAAATATATAGTGGGTTTCCTTACTGTATCTCCTACCTCATTTATTTTCTCTTCCATACGTTTCATCTTTATACCTCTCTGGGCTTCATTCTGCATAGTTTTTTCTGACTTATCTTCCTTTCCATTGACTGTCATTAATCTTTCCTTTAGTTATTAATCAGGTTGTTGTACTTTTCAGTTATAGAATATCTAAGTGATTTGTATTTTTAAATCTGCAATGTTGCTTTCAAAATTTTCATGTCCTTGCATAAAATGTATTTCTATTACTTCCATGGACATTGGAATAATTGCTTTATTACAGGTTGTATCTAGTAACTCTAATATCTGGGATCCCAGCAGGTCTGTTTCTATTGTTTATAGCTTCTGTTGATTCTGATGCATATTGTTTTGTCTCAGATGCCTCATGTGTCTCTGTTCTTTCTGAACATTTTACTTGAAATGACTGTTTTGTAAATTAATTTGAGACCTAAGATCTTCTTCCAGAGAGGGACCCTCTTTTCCTTCTTCCAGCACCAGAGGGCACTCAGTCCAGGACCAGAGCTGGAGAATATTCTAGATGACCACAAAGTCAGTTCCCACCCTGCTTCCAGTTACAGCTCTTTGGGGTTTCCACTCTGATGGACAGTGAACGCCAATTCTCTCCCTCCAGCCTTATGTTCTAGATTCTGAAGATTGGCAGACAGACCCAAGGTAAAAATGTCAGTGAAGTGCGGTAGCAAGTGACAGCCATGTGTCTTCAGGAAACTATGGAATGCAGTATCACTCCTCCCACTCATCTAAGAAGCTTGGACTGTTAGCTGCCTTCTCCCAGTGGATGAACACATCTCAGCTAAGGGGCAAATGTTCACACATTTAGGCTCTTTTCTCCTCCTTGTTCGATTCTATCAAGTTCCCCTTTCGATAGGCTGTCAGTGATGGCTTGATGTCTCCTCTAGCTTCTATAATCAGTGTAGAGGGAGGGTGGTTTATCCCTTCATCTGCCATTACTGGGAGCTGATGCCATGGGATCTCCAATGGCCTTGGTACCACTTCTTCTCTGGCTGAATTTAGATCTTTGCTTTTATCCATCCACAATTGAGCTTTCTGTGGGGATAACAGAGGGGCGTTACAACACAGAGAGCACGTTACAACTAGCCACTGGAAATGGTTTCACCTCATGCCCCTGGGTCCTACGGGAGGGCTCTGGGTCAGCCAGGAGGCCATCTTCTGGTCTCCCTGACCATCCATCAGGACATATAGTGTCACTGGTGTGAGGGCTGGGCTTCCGGTGTGATAATCTGATAAGGTTTGATTCCAAACTCTCTATATGTGGGTGGACAGGTTTTCTTTGATGTGAGCAAGCCTCTCTTGTGTGAGCCACTTGGGAAGGAGGTTTATTCTTAGGTAGGTAACGTTCACTCACATTTGATGCCTTCTCCACAAAGCCTCCTCTAATTTCCCCAAGAAGGACAGAGTCTCTCCCTGCCCTGTCTCCACGGCCCTTTCTCACTACCTGCCATGGAGCCCACATCACACTCTACCTTGCATACTCAAGATTTTATGTATGCATCGTGTCTTTCCTTTTGTTCTTGTTTTATTTTGTTTGCCTCAGTTGAAGAGGCTTGGCTTATTCCTATTTTGCTTAGTCCATGCCATGTTATTATCCTGGTTGTACACAAAGCCCTTAAATTATTTTAGAGCTTATTGTCTTGGATCCTTATTCCCTATTCTGATTTCCCTCTCTCCATAGGTTATTATTTTATTCTTAATGGGGCATCTTTATTTGAATGTTTTCTTGCAAAATTGTGCATTGTTGACTTATATGCATATATTTTAAAGCATATGTGGATGGTCTTATGCATTATATCTTATTCTGTTTGCTCCAGTTTGTTTTTAACATGTTAATGTGTTGTTGTATGACGGCTAACAAGCTGTCTAACCTTGCAAAATGCCCCATCATGTGTAGTGTCCCCACTCTGCCAGCAATGGATACAAAGGTTCCCATCGACTCACCGTGGACATGTGTCATGATAAACAGCTTTATGAGTGATTCCTTGGATCTATGTAAGGATTTCCCTGGGATATACATCCAGGAGCAGGATTGCTAGGTCATGGGATATGCATTTTAGGACTTCATTTGACCAAATCAAACCAGACTCCTTTCCAGAATGGCTCACCTGTCCACATGTCCATCAGTGACACAAGATTGACTTCTACGTCACCAAATCCTTTCCAACTTAGCATTACCGAGCTCTTGGATGGTTGTCAGTTTAATGGGTGCAGAATGACATCTCATGGAGGTTTCAATTTGCCTTTTTCAGATTTTCACTGATTTTGAGCGTCCTGTCATATGCTTCTGTCGTCTCCCTATCCATCTCCTTTGCCCATTTTTCTATTGTAGTTGCTGTTTTTTTAATTGATTGCTAGAATTTATTTGAGTAGTCTAGAATTATTTTAATACCTTGACAGTTTTAAACATTGCAAATGTTTTCTCCAATTCTGTTACCTATTAACTCCCTCTTAATGTGTTTTATAGAACAGACCTCCTTCATTTCACGTAATCGAATTCATTAAATAAATTAACCATTTATTCATGTGATTTGAGCTTTTAAAACTATAAGTTTTTTCATATCTTCAAAACATAATATGCTTTCTTTCATTTTCTTCTACTAACTTTATAGTTTTACCTTCAACATGTAGTTCGTATCTCCACCTAGAGTCCACCTTTGTGTGCAGTGTTAGGTAGAGATTTATCTTTATGCCCTTTCTTAGAGTGAGCTTATTTTCTCAATACCATCTACTAAGTAATCCATTCCTTCCCCCTTAGATTTGTGGTGCCGCCTTTGTCATGTTAAGTTCCCATGGTGAGGCAGATCTGCCATGGGAAAGACCAACTACAGCAAGAGCATGCCCAGCTCTGCTTCCCGTGCAACTGCCTGCCAAGCCCGCATGCACCTCTCATCTGTGCAGGTGTACAGAGACCCAGCTGGAGGACTTTGTGGGGGGTGGGGTGCTGAATCATCCCCAAAGAAAGCCCTGAGTAGCAGTGCCAAGGCCCTTGAGCCAGCCCCGACGATGTTCAGAAAGGCCACTGGGCTAAAGGACTCCAGAGAAGCCACTGGGGTGTGAGGCAGCCACACTGGGTCAATTCTAAGACGAGTTCAAGGGGAAAAGAATAGGAGTAGAAAGGAGCCCATTCTACAATATAATATAAAGGAGGAGCCATAACATAAAGGAAGGCAGAACGGGAGGGAAACAACCAAACATCTTTGTCTAACAGGGTGGAACTGGGGCCACGCAGAGGTGAAACCCACCACCTCAGGCAGGGTTCTTGCTGCAAACCATAAAAACTATCTCTGGCAGATTTAAGCAGAAGTGGGGTTTATTAAGGGAATCATTTGGAAGGCTAAGAGCCAAGCCTGAGTCCTGGGCAGGTGTATAGGGCCTGCGCCCATTGAGGGAGGCCAGTAAGGACAAACCTGGCATTGCCAGCTCCTTATGGGGAGCTGAACTCTGTCTCCCACTTGGCCATTAACTGTGGGAATTCTTTAGATAGAGGAAAAAGTCCAGATGCTGAACAGCCAAACAAAACCTGTCTACTCCTCTCTTCCTTTCAGTACCTATCTGTGCCCCCCTCAACTTCATGGACCTGAGAACTTGAACTTTGTTAATAGTCAGAATTCGGAGCTAGCTGATACTCTGGGGGTCCTAAACAAGAGCCACTGTAAGAAGAAACACTATGACACCAAAGAGAATATCTGCTACCAAGGAGGAAGGTGTCTCATGCTATAAACCCATGCACCTTCATACCCTGAGCGTCCAAGTGACTTAGTGGTTTCAAAAAAGCTGGGAGGCTGGTTCTTAACTTGATCCCAGCCCAACACAGCCCAAGATACATACTCCGAGGAGAACACAGTCTAGGTGGGGGTCCTGGAAGTGTGGTCTCACATAACAATTGAACCTACAGAGCTCAGAGAATTTTCCTGAAACCCTACCCCACCCCCAGTGTAAAAAGCTGTTTTCATCTCACTTAACACAAGCATCATTTCCTGGGGGGAATTGCCAGGGATACAAACCAAGCAAGACCAGGGCTCCTCCAAGCTGCTGAGACCACTGTCTGTGGAGCCCCAGCCCCAGAGCCCCAGCTCACCAGCAACAAGAGTCGACTCCATTGTGGTGGCAGCACCGCAGGCCAGGACAGGGCCGCAAGGTTAGGCCCAGATGGCTGCAGCTTCCTAGGGGATGGGAGAGGGGGTGGTATGGAAAGACAGTTGTTCCCTGTGACAAGTCCTGGGCTCTTCTCCTCAGGGCTGGTGTCCCTGTCCTGTTGGAACCATGTCCTACCAAGGAATGTGAGGGCAGAAGTGGCAGCAGCAAGAAGAGTTGGGGAAAGCAGTTGCCTCCTTAACATCATTGCAGAAGAACATTGCTAAGTGCTTTTGTCCTTTGAGGATATAAGGGATGGTGATGATGGACTTAGAAGAGCCTAAGCAGCTGGTCCTACTCCACACACCACAGCAGCAGGTCACTGGGTTTGGCATTCTTCCTGCTGAGCATGTGGTGGCTGTAATAAACCAGGTGGGCTAGCAGAGTCGCATGTACACCTGGGGTGGTCAGCCAAGGCCTTGGTTTTTGATGTAGGTGTTCAAGGCATGGACAGCCTATTGACCCGACCACAACAGCTATGTGTGATGATGTGCCCCCTACCCACTAGCGTCCAAGCTTCCTCACCACCTTCTGCTGGAACCTGGCCTTAAGTGCTACCTTGCTGACAATCACTGCAGCCTCTGGCACCATTGTTGATCCTCCTATTGAAGAACAGGTGTCAGGTCCCACCATGCCTGGTGGGCCCCAGCTGTGGAGCTGGCAAAGCTTAGGGCAGAGGTCATGCTGCAGGATGGAGTGTTCAGGCTCAGAGCTGTGCTCTGAGGGTGCCCACAGGTAAACAGGCTGAAGTGTCCTGAGAGCCACAGTCTGACTTCCTACCCCCTGAGCAATGCTCCTGTTTTCTGAGGGCTGTTTAGCTCTAGGGATGACTTCAGAATCTATCTGTCAGTCTGTCTGTTACACTGTACAGAGGTGCTTTCCTGGTCTCTCTGGAAGGCCAGAAACAGAGACAAAGTCTCTCTCCTGACAGGTTGGGAGGTTCCAGAGGACAGGCTGATACGGAAGAGCGGAAGGGGTGGGGAGTGGGCACATGGAGAGTCTGTCCACCTCTCGCTGGCACGACTGTAACGAGGATGTTCGGGAAGAAGGGCATGTGAGGGGCCATTTCTGCACAGGCTCATCATGGACAACGTGCTCTGTGTTGGCATTTCTCTTGGTTCTTTTTGAAAACGTTACCAGGTCAAAACCAACTGACATGGATATAGACACTAGGCGGGTGGGAGAATTCTCTGTACTGATCTGGGGAGAGAGTCTGGATGCGGAGAGGGAGTCAAGCTACATGCCTGGACACAAGGTTACTGACAGGCTTCTTCTGTGTTCTGAATTTTTTAATGTAAAATTTTTAGTGAAGCACAGCACGAATCCAGAAAAGTGTGCAAAGCACAGGTGTACAGCCCAATAGCTCCCCCCCAAATCACCTCTGTAACCAGCAACTGATCAAGAAATAGAAGTGTACCAGAATCCCAAAAGCCCCATCGTGATTCGCCCGTCCCCCCTCAAGCCAACCTGAGTTCTAACACTTAAGTGACTTTTGCCAGTTTGGGAATTTTATACGAATAGAATCATATGATGTTACTGAAGGAATTTTAAGAAGAGAAATCTCTAATTGCCAACATTGAGAGTTCTGCTTTGGCATGATATGACACCTGATCATCACCCTCAGACCTGTAATATGACCTAATGTACAAATAAATGCCTTGTGTAACTGTCTTTGTTCTGTTTTCCAAAGGGAAGAGGTGGGAATCAATGAAAAGGAGCTGAGTCTCCCTGATGGGTCAGACTGAAAAAAAAAAGAAGAGCAAAAGATGTTGCCACAGAATGTATTTAGAACAGATTTAGACACTCAAAATTCAGACAGGGGGAAAATCTCATCACGGAAATGTTCAGAATCTTTGGATAAAGAGTTCCTCCAGGATGTGGGACAGGTGCTGAGTCAACTTCATATACATTTCAAAAGAGGATGACCTCAACTAACATCTGACTTACAAACTAGGTACGTATGACATTTCATTAGAGAACATGTAAAGAACTCATTATTCCTGTTGTGTGATTTATACCTGCATGAGTCAGATTATGGGGCTGAATCAAACCAAGCACCTCTAAGTCTGGGAGAAGAGAGGGGAGGGAGGAGGCTCCAGCCTCAGGTATTAGAAGAGACTAGAGAATAAAACTCCTGCTGGTAGAGATTTTGCCATTTGGCCCCCACTAGAAATGTTGCTACTAGATGGAGAAGGGCTACAGGAGATATGGAAAGGGTTTCCAGGACCAGTCTTGGGCAGGGGACAGACCAAATCCTAAAGGAAAAGGGACAAGAGAAACTTCTTTGCTCCAGGTAGCCTAGTACTGGAAGCCAAAACAGCACCTAGCTGACACTCCCAGCGGAGTAGGGAGCCAACTCAAGCGAGAGAGGGCAGGACCCACCTTCCAACAGTAACCCAGACAACTCAAAGTGGTTCTCAACCCTACTGAAAATTATAATCACCAGGCAAGAGTTTATTTTTCATTTTTTAAAACTAGGAAAATACACAAAACACAAAAGTTACCATTTTAATCAATTTTTGGTACACAATTCAGTTGCATTTAGTACATTCAGGCTGTTGTGTAGCCATCACCACTATCCCTCCCCAGAACTCTTTCACCCTCCCAAATGAGACTCTGTGCCCATTCAACATGGCCCTGTCCCCTTTCTGCCTGGCCCCTGGCAACCACCATTCTACTTTCTGTCTCCATGAATTTGACTACTCTAGATACCTTATATAGGTGGAATCATATAGTATTTGTCTTTCTGTGTCTGCTTGGGTGATTTCAAAATGAATGCCCAAGCCCAACCCCTAACCAATTCCATCAGAGCATTGGATGGGGTGAGGGGCTAACATTTATGAAGTTCCTTGGTGATTCTAAAAGGCAGCCTTGAAAACTACTGGGTTACAAGATCTAAGGCAGATTTACTTTCAGGGACCTCTCCCCATAGCAACACATCTCAGTCCCTGCCAGCTGATGCCTAAAATTCCTTTAGTCATGGGTAAAGCTAAGAATTTTCTTTCTTCAACTGGAGAGAATGGGCTTAAAATGATGGATTGAAATAGCACAGTGACTGAAACTCATCTGCTAAAGATTAATCTATCAGTCAACAAGTATTAAATGATTAGTATCAGATATTGTCTCTCTTTGATAACCAGGAAGACTCAGAGAGTAGCAGATGATGAGAAACTGCCAGCTGGGAGATCAGAGAAACAGATATACGGGGCGCAAAGTGGTCACTTTGGTTGGGGGTGGGGGGCGGTGTGGTCAAGACTAGTCCTGTTTACCTGCTTACCTGGTGGATAAAGTAGGAGTTGGGAGTAGAGGAATTTAGGACTAACACATCTGGGCACTCACTCAGTTTATTGGAACGTGGCCACTCAGACATATGGTTCCCATCAACTTATTTGTGTGTGATTCTTGAATCCACCTCCCCTTTCTTATTTAACTGCACTGACTTCATTACAAAGGAACTTCACTTAATGGGTTCTAATCGAAGCATGATCAGTGCCTTGTTCAAGGAAGAGCTCCTTGCTTGTTTCTACAGAATTAGAAATACATAGAAAATGATCGGATATATTAGAAAGACAGAGAGGGGCGGGGAGAGAGAGATGCAAGCATGTATAAAGTGACAGAATGACAGGAAAACTGCTGTCCAAACTTATATCAGAGGGAGGGGGTTAAGAGAAGAAAATTGGAAGGTCTTTAATGTGTGTTTATTTGTTTGCTTGTTGTTTAAACCCAGAAAGCAAACATGACAAAATCTTAACACTTGTTCATTCTAGGTTGGCATTTGCTGTTATCTTGTTCTTCTCATTTCTCTTTGTGCTTTTCAGTGTCTTTTAAAGTTGTCAGTATTACATTTATATCTTTATAAATAATTGTACACATAAATATGCATATATAAAGAAATACTTTAATGACTGAGAAGAGTGCTTATAAAGTTTTTTGAGTTAAAATTTTTATCTTAAAATTAAATTATTAAAAACTCTTAGAACATCAGAAAAATATAAGAAAATATAGAAGCAAATTAATATTTTCCAGAAAACTAACATCCAGAAGTTGCCACATTTTTATTTTCTCATATACAGCTTTCAATCTGCGCATTAACAATTATACCATTGATTTCAAGTTTGCAGAGATTTTCTGATTATATGAAAATAATGCTTACTTATTGTAAAATGCAGAAAAAAATAGATAAGGAAAGGCAAATTCCTCATAGCCTAGAATGCCCCCATCAAGGTTCTTAATGGTGAAAAACAAAATCTGATTCTACTTAGGAAGAGAAGGATACTATTGGAAAGACTGAAAATAGCATAAATCAGCACCGGGAGGGGGGTTTATCAGGGTCTTTGCTCTGACACACCTCCTCCTCTGGTCTTTATGTGATAGAATAACCCAAACACTCAATCACATATTGTATGACTACACCCTGATGCCAATTTGATCTTGGTTCAAATTTCACTTTTTTTGAAGTCTTCTTTGATGGCTGTCTGAAGGAGTCACTTGCTATTGAAATAGCCATGTTTGGGCGTGGAGCTTATTGTTTTCATTCCCTACCATTTTTCTTGTTTACTTGTATATTTACTTGTTTCTTCTCTCATTTCCTCATTGCTGTATCCTCAGGGCCCAGGATAGTATCTGGCATTAGTATTATTCATTGTTGAATGAATAAATAAATCAAAGAGCCTTTGATGGTTACCTACATAGGATTACAGAAGTATCTTTTCTTTTTTTCTTTCTTTTTTTTTAAATCCTGACCAGAGGGTATGTTTATTGATTTTAGAAGGAGAGGAAGGGAGACAGAGATATTTGATGTAAGAGAGAATCATCAATTGGTTGCCTCCCATACGCACGCTGTCCCGGGATCAAACCCTCAACGTGTTGATGTAAAAGATGATGCTCCGACCAACTGAGCAACCCGGCCAGGGCTGGAAATGTTTTTCTTTAAATGGCACTGAACACGTAACCTAAGAAAGCAACCTGGTGAAGCACCTTTGTTTCATCCATATCCCTTCCTCCCCACCTCCTCGTGTAGCAGCAGTTCTGTGTTCATTAGAACCACTTGCCACAGCCAATACTGTATCTCTCTTTTTTGCCTGTCTGCCTTGTGCCTTATGAAGCCTGAAATATCCATCTGACTGCCTCAGCTTTCAGTTCAATGAGATCAGAGTGTCCTTTGGTGGGAATATTCTTCCCTTTGGTGCTAAAACTCTGAACCCTCAGGGTCTAGTGTTGTTAGGATGGGAAAAGAATACTTTATATAGCCATTCATTATTGCAGTAGTCTTTAGATTTTGGAGGTGGGGGGCGGTGCTTATTATTTACCATTCCTTACCGCTATTCTTTTTAAAAAATATTTATTTATTTATTTATTTATTTATTTATAAGGGAAGGGAGGAAGAAACATTGATGTAAGGGAGATACATCAACTGGGTTGCCTTCCATACACTCCTTGTTCAGATAAACAAAAGCTGAATTTTTTTCTTTACTACTAGACCTGCCCCTCCAGAAATGCTACAGTGAGTTGCACATTGAAATGAAAGGACACTACATAGTTACTTGAAGCTATATGAAGAAAAAAAAAAAATCTCAGTAAAAGTAAACACATGGGCAATTATTAAAGCTAGTACTATTCTAACTTTGGTTTATACTTCTGCATTCTGTTTTCTATATGATTTAAAAGACAAATACATTTCTAAGAATAATTATTAATCCAAAAGCTCTATTATTGCTTTGGCTGGTGTTGCTCAGTTGGTTGGAGCATTGTCTGGTAAACTGAAAGGTCATGGGTTTGATTCTCAGTCAGGGCACATGCCTAGGTTGCAGGTTTGGTCCCCAGTTGGGGCATATATGAGAGGCAACTGATTGCTGTTTCTCTCTTGCATTGATGTTTCTATCCCTCTCCCTCCCCCTACCTCTAAAATCAATAAGCATGTCCTCAGGTGAGGATAAAAAAAAAGAGATTCAACTATAAAAGCTAGTATTATTATAACATTGGTTTGTAATTCCACTTTTTGTTTTCTACACACTTTAAGAGGCAAATGCATTAAAATCAGTTAGAGTCTATGATCTTGGATACACAATGCATAAAGATTTAATTTTGTGACATCAATAATTGAAATGCAATAGAGACACAACTGGATAGGAGCAGAGTTGTTTTATGTTGTTGAAGTTCAGCTGGTATAAATTTAATTAGAGTGATATAACCTTAGGATTTTAAGTATAATCCCCATAGTAAACACAAAGAAGATGGCTATAGAATAAGTGCAAAGAGGAATGAGAAAAAAATTAAAAGATTTCGCTACAAAAATCAACTCAAAGCAAAAGAAGACAGTAATTTTGGAAATGGGGGATCCAAAAAGCTATAAGGCACATAGAAAATAGCATACTGTCAGATCCTTCTTATCAGTAAATACTTTAAATGTTAAAGAATTAAGCTCTCCAGTCACAAAAAAACAAGATTGGCAGAATAGATAAAAATGCGACCCAACCATATGCTATCTACGAGAGACTCAATTTGTATCCAAAAACACAAATAGGTTGACAGTAAAAATATGAAAAAAATATTCCATGCAAATACTAAATGAAAGAACAGGAGTGCCTCTAGTAATATCAAACAAAATAGACTTTAAATCAAAAAATCTTTACAAGATACAAAGAGCATTATTTATTAATAAAAGTTTGAATACAGCAAAAAGATATAACAATTATAAACATTTACCCACCTAATAACTAGCCTTCAAAATGTATGAAGCAGAAATGAATAGAATTGAAGGGAGAAATAGATAGTTCTACAACGATAGTTAGAGACTTCAATACCCCAATCTCAGTAATGTGTAGAACCACCAGACACAGGATAAGTAAGGAAATAGGGGACTGAACAGCACAGTAAACCCACTAAATCTAACAAACATCTATGAACACATACCCAACAATAAAATACACATTTTTTTAAGTGCACGCTGGACAGTCACCAGGATAGACTACATGTTAGGCCATAAGTCAAGTCTCAATAATGTTAAAAGAAAGATATCCTACAACGTATCTTAAACCTCAATGGGATGAAATCATAAATCAATAACAGAAGGAAAACTGGAAATTCACAAATTTGTGGAAATAATACATTCTTATACAAACAATGGGTCAATGTATTAGTCAGCTTAGGCTACTGTAACAAAATACCACAGACTGAGTGGTTTAAGCAGCAGATATTTACTTCTCTATTCTGGAGGCTAGAAAGTGCACAATCAAGAGGACAGTCAATTTAGTTCCTGGTGAAGGCCCACCTTCTGGCTTGCAGACAATCACCTTCTTGCTTAGTCCTCACATGGCAGAGAGAGTTCAGGTTTCTTTTTCTCGTTATGACATTAATCCCATCATGGGGGTCCCACTCTCATGACCTCATTTAAACTTAATTGCCTGCCAAAGTCCCCTCCTCCTTCTACCACTACATGGGGGAAGGGGAGTGTGGATTTAACATACGAATTGGGAGGGGGGCACATCCAGTCCATAACATTTTGCCCCTGCCCCGCTAAAAACATGAACTTAGCCCTGGTTGGTATGGCTCAGTGGATTGAGTGCCAGTCTGCGAACCAAAAAGTCACCAGTTCAATTCCCAGTCAGGGCACATGCCTGGGTTGCAGGCCAGGCCCCCAGTGAGGGGCACACAAGAGGCAACCACACATTGACGTTTCTCTCCCTCTCTTTCTCCCTCCCTTCTCCTCTCTACAAAAATAAATAAATAAAACCTTTTTTTTAAAAAAATGAACTTATGCAAAACATAATTATTCCATCCCAAAAGCCTCAATCTGATAGGGGCTTTAGTCAAGATTTTAGTATTGATTATAGTTCATAAGCTTAAGCGATCAATGCATGTGAAAAACCATTAAAGCCATTATTCAGAAACTGGAGTGCATGACCTATGTGACTCCGGGAGGTTGTCAGGAAATCCCGCCTTTGTGCCCCAGGGGGTTTGCAAGTGATGGCGATGGCCTCTGTCTGAGGCAATGCATTCCAGGGAAGGTCTTCGACACAGATAAACAATTGTTGATAAGCAGATAAAGAAGTACTAGCAAAATCACCACTGGACTGCAAATGTTATCCGATTAACCTTTTTTTTCCAAACCTCTTACCTATTCTTTTCTTCTTCTTGTAAAAAAGTCAGTTTGAGATAATAAGTTAAGACAATTTTTAGGGTACATAATTGGCCATCTTCTCAGATCACTGACATATGGATAAAGCACCCATAAAGATTAAATCTTTATCTCTACTTACTTGCTGGGTAGTTACAGGCAGCATCAGTGCCAACATTCTGGTTTCAAACCAATTGCAACATCAACTTAAACATCTAATCTCATCTAAATATCTAAATCAGATATGGGTGAGACATGGGTATGATTCATCCTGAGGCAATACTCTAGCTGTGAAACTGAAATCAGAAAAGTTATGTGCTTCAAAATACAGCCATGGGACAAGCATGGGTGTAGGGTGAATGGAGGCACTCTGGCTTCATCATCCAGGTGTCTGGGTAACTAAGGGAAGCAGTTTCTCACAACCTTGAAAGGGATCTGATAAACTGGTGTTCTCAGAGCCTTGAGACTGGATTCGATAAATGGTTCCCACAACATGAAGTGGGCTCTCATGCACAGAATCATGCTATGTTACCTGACAGTCTGGCCTGTTGCCAGCTTTGTTCCTTCCAGTCCTTAAGAAGGGAGGGGCTTCTCAGTGTGTGCGCAGACACAGACATGTACCTTGTAGCCTGCGTGGCTCACCCACCCTTGAATAAAGGCATGTCAAGCATCCCCACGGCTCTGCACATTTTCTTCCACCTACCTCAGTCTTGAGTGGACCTGTGTGGCCTACATAGGCTGCAACACAATGGGTAACCATTCTCATTCCAAAAGGAAGAAATTGGAAAAAAAAGAGTGATCATTCCAAGCAAGTTCAAAACATAGCAAGACAAATATTAGATGTTCTGGTTTAATGCTCTGCTCTCTGGTCCATTGGGGTGGTGGAACTGCCTCCAGGACCCACTGGGGTAGCAATCCCACTCCTGTGGCTCTACTGGGTGCATTGCCAGCCCAGAGTTGTGAGTGGCCCCACCCCCAAATCTCCAGGAGGCCACTGTCTGGCCAGTTGAAATTAGGTCTGATGGTCTCTGAATTGCCGTCAGGACAATTCTTCCCTTGTCTTGAAGAATAGCACACATTCACAGCCAAATAGCTCCATGGTCCAGTCCGGCAGGATCTAAGAAGTCCAATAACCTTCCTTCATTTAGTCTTGGTAGCATCCCTTTCAGTTCAAACTGGTAGTGTTTCAGATGAGGTTGTTGATTAGATCTGTGGTTCACACATATGCTAATCTCCTTATCAAAGGGTTGTTCAGCCACACACTTAGCGTATTCTTCAGAACAAGCTTTCTCATTGTTTGCAACATGGACAGACTGAGAATTTTCCAAATGTTCAAGTTCTGGTTCTTTTTTGCTTAACAATTGCTTCTTCAATTCATTTCTCTCTCTTTGCATTTTGCTAATATATATGCAGTCAGGAGACACCAAGACTCTCCTTCAACACTTTGCTTAGAGATCTTCTCAGCTAAATTTGCAATATCCTCTCTTACAAGTTCTACCTTCCACAAAACACCAGAATATGCTCATAGTTCAGCCAAGTTCTCTGTCACTTTGTAATAAGAATTACCCTTTCTCGATTGTCTAATAACATATTCTACATTTCCATTGGCGGCCTCACCAGAATAACCTCTACAATCCTATTTCCGCCAACATTTTGTTCATTACATATTCTCTAAGAAGATGGAAGCTTTCTCCATGCTCTCTTCTCTTTCTGACTGCTCCCCAGGATCACCTTTATCCTTTATTCATTCATGGCAATCTTGACTTTTTGTGGTATGAACCTCAAAACTCTCCCAGCCTATACCCATTATCCAGTTGCAAAGCGGCTGCCACATTTGTAAGTGTTCCTTTCAGCAGCACCCCACCTCACAGTGTCGAAATTCTGTCTTGGCCCGGTCTGCTCTCACAACGTGCCAT
>NW_026555022.1:0-45027 GCF_021234165.1 Pteronotus mesoamericanus | reverse complement strand
GGCAGGGGCACCTCACTGAATCACAAATGGTAATTTAACAGAGTAACATAGTGGTTAAGAGTTTTGGAACCAGTTAGAAGGTAACAGCATTCAAACAGGAAGGCAGCAGCTAAGATGGATAGGAGGATGTGAATGACTAGAGAACATGATAAGAGATGTTACATAACTAAAATCTGTCATGAGTGATAACCAATAGGGTGGATGAAGGATAGGAATCTATGTGGATACTCACGTTTCTGGCATGGGCACCTGGTGGATGGAGTCCTTCGCTGAATTACAGAACATGGAAGGGGGAAGTGGTGGGGTTGGGAGTGGTAGAGAGATGGCTGTAGTTTGGGGCACCTTGTATTTGGAGATGCCTGAAGGACACCCAAGTGGAGATGTCCAGGAGCCTGTGGATAGGTGGGGGGTGGGGGCACGGGAGAGGGTCATGGGTGTAGCTGGTCTCCCCAGGGCACTGTGTCCTGGGAGACTGACAAAGGCCCAAAGGTTGAGCCGGGGGATCTCAGCATTTCAGGACAGGTCAGGAAACATTCGAGGCTCTGCAACTTCGTGCGAAAATTTCGGGAAGGGTATCTCATTCATCACTGTGCCTCTCCCTGCCCTGCCGCCTCTCCCCACCTTGTCTTACCCGGGTAACTCAGCCTTAACATTTCAGCCGCCGTGACGTTTCTGAGCAGCCCTTGCCAGGCCTCCTGACCCTGCTTTATAACATTGCACATTTCTTCTGCATAATTACATTCTACTAATTTAATCCCACCAGTATTGCTTTCTCCTACTAGACCAGCAGCTCCGCGAAGGCAGGGGTCATGCCTGTCTTGCTCACTGTATCCCTGTGGGAAGTGGAGAACATCGCCCTCCCGGCCCTTTTCCTTGCTTTCACCAGCCCCAGCTCCCAAGGGGGGCTGACTTACTCGGCCAGTTTCCAAGGCGCAGAGAGGGACACGGTCACAACGTATTCCAACTCACCTGCATTCCTGTGGCCCTTCTTCTGCATCCTTTACCTGTGCCACCAGGTCAGTGATACAACTTGGACCTTCTTGGGGGCCAGCAACTTCTCCTCTCCTATCTTTGCACACGAATACCAGGGCACTTGGAAGGGGCCCTCATTTGGTCTAGTAGCTCCTGGGAAGGCCCAGGGGAGCGTGAGGCTGAAAGAGGTACTCACCCCACCCCGACCCTAACGACCGCTCACAGAGAGGCCCGCCTTGGGGAAATCATGTCCTCCCTCAGCTAATAACAAACTGGCACTTTGGTTTCTCCTTTATTTTTATCCTCACAGCCAGGGAAATTTATGGAAAGAAAGGATGACTGGAGGGCAAGATTTGGCCGTTTCTGGGTTCTCTGGTCAAATTCCATCTCCTAGACCTCTCACCTCATTAAAGTCCTGCTCAGTGAGTGAAGGAAAGAAGGAAGGGGAAAATGCACAAACCAGAGCTGGCTTCTGTGCTACAGTCACAGACACTGATGATTTGTCCTTGGGAGGACCTGTCTTAGGGCATTTGAATACGATGCAAAGACTGGGCTTCTGCTCTTGTATCTGTAAACTGCCAGACGATGATTATGCTACAACTCCCGGGCTTCATCCCGATGCATTGTCAAAAGCCCCTGTCAATTTACCAGCCAATAGTCATGTAAACGTCCATGATGACCAGCCAACAGTGGTGTAAACGTCCGTGATGAGCCAAAGTCAGGAGGTCTGAAGGGCCTGTTTGGATATTCAGCATTTTCTCGGGCCATGAGTAGCCTTCAGATCTAATTTTAAAAACTCTCTCTGCCTGCACACTGTATTCACAGCAACTTTACGAGCTGAGTGTCATGTTTTCTTCTTATCCTACAAAAGAGGACACTAAAGCTCAAAGAAACTCTGTAATTTAACAGAGCACCCAGCACTAGTAATAATAATTAACATTAATTTGTAATAATAAATTTTTGTAATAATAAATTTTGTAATAATAAATTTTTGACCTACTGTGCTGGGCACTCCATTCAGACTTTTACATATTTCCCTCATTTAATCCTGACAACTGTCCATTGAGGTTGGTGTCCTTATTTCACAAATGAGGAAATGACAAATCAGATGAAGTGACTCGATGAAGGTCACAAAGCTAATGAGAGGTGGGGTCAGGTTCCTAAGCCTGCTACGCTGACTCCGAAGCCCTTCTTTCTTTCGCTGAGCTATTTTCCTTCCAGGGGAGCAGAAGGTGCAGCAAGGACTCTGTGAGTAGCATTAGGCACCCAGACAGGCCTGACGAGATGCACTCTGAGAAGGAAAAAGCTGTGAGGTCTGACCCCCACGTGGCAGCTTCAGAAGTCATGGAGAAGAAAATGCCTCTCTTGTACTGTGCTCGCTGGGACGCTGGGGCAGGTCAGGTGCCATGTCTGGCTGGGCTGGGAAAGAAGCCCAGGAAGAAATTGGCCAGAGCCAGCCCCTGGGCAGATGCTGGGAGGGAGGATAAGTGAGGAGGAGGCCGGGGCATCCCAATGAACCTTCGTCACTTGAGGCTGGCAGCAGGCCTGGCAAAGGCCTCTAGCTATGCAGAGGGAAGGAGAGCAGGTCCCATTAGCCCTGGGGGGCCTGAGTGGGCATCTCTAGGGATTCTTTCACATCAGGTGGGTGTGGGGAAGGGAGGAGGAAAAGTACAAGAATGAAAGCATTGTTTTAAAAAGTAAAGCAAATGTGACAGATTTCGCCTCTGCCTGAAACCTTAAAACTCCAACGAGGTTTCCTATCTCCCTGCTGCTAGACTCCAAGCCCTTAACTTGGAAGGTGGGGTCCTCCACCATGTGGCCCTGCTGACCTTGCCAGCGACTCCTGTATGTCCCTCCACCACAGGCTTTATGATCTAGTATTTCTCCCTATTGGCCCCCAACTTTAGACTCACCTGGGGAGCTTTAAAAAAATCTGAGTGCCCAGGCCCTGTCCCCTACCAGGATCTGGGGGTGGAGGGCAGGTGGGCATCCTTCAATTTTATAAACTCCCCAGGTCATTCCTTTGTGTGCCTGAGGCTGAGGGCCCCTGCTGCCCAGCCTTTTCCCTCTGTCGTCAACCCTGGCAGTTCCTCTTTGTGAGCAGGCCTCAGCCTGGTCTCAGCCCAGTGTCTGCCTCCAAGGAAGCCTTTGTGTCCCCGGCCGGGAGTTCTCCCCAGGGGGTAAGGCAGTGTCTGCTGGTGCCTGTGCCCCACAGCGCACACCACCTGCTCAGTAAACGGGATGAAATGTTGAGCATTGAGTTAAAACCTTTCTCCCTCAGAATTTCCCTTAGTCCTTGATATTTCCTCCTTCCTAGTTAAAACCGACAACAGCTCCAGTCTTACCCATTTTTAAACTTTCCCCTAGTGTCTATGGACACCGGCCTTGAATTAGCACTTCTGGATCCCTGTGGGTCCTCGCTGTCCTCCTGAGCAGGGAGCTGGTTCTCTGTTCCTGCAAACATTGTGTTTCCCCAAATAGCTCCTAGAAAAGGAGGCTCAGCTCCTCCACCAGATAGACCGTTTGCAAACATGGGCTCTGCACAGGCAGGCCCAAAGGCAAGTGAAGCGCCCTCTCTCTGGGAGATGTTTGAAGCGCCTCCACTTAAGTTCACAGGTTTAGTCAATACTCATCCATTTCCTCCTTGAGCCTTCCTGACGGGAAGGCAAAATTGAGCTCTTGTCAGAGAGGGTACTGGCTGCAGACTAGTTTCAAGAGACTGAGGGCGATGCTCAGGTAGGACGGGCAGAAGACGAAGGGGAGAAGCGGCCAACAGGCCTTTAATTGTCTTTGGAACAGCGAAGGGCCTCAAACTGGCCCGAACAACCCGAGGCAACTTCCGAAAGCAACTGTGGAGGAAGAAGCCTGGGTCTTTCTCCCCTCCTTTGAATGGGTGCCTCGGAAGTGGGGGAAGCAGCCAGGAATCCACAGGGCATCCTTCTCCCGCCAACTGCCCAGGGCCTGCAGGGAAGCCAAGCTGTCAGCCTCCTGGGGCTTGGGAATGTGCCCCAGTAGAAGCAGAAGGAGGCTGCAGCACCCCCCTCCCCAACCCCGCCATGGACAGGAGGTGCTGACACAAGTGCCCAGACCTGGGGGCAGGGCTGAGGGGAGCTGTGGGGGGATCCAGGGCAGAGAGAGACGGCTGCTGCCAAGGCGCTGGGTGTGGACAACGAGTCTCTGTTGGATTGCTAGCTCCATTGACTTTCCCTCTCTGAGCACAGTTTCCCCACCTGAAAATGAGGGTTTTGTTGGACCAGGTGACAAAGGTCGCTTCTAGCCTTGCCTTCAGGGACAAGTGAGAAAACAGGGGAAGCAGGGGGCGGGGAGAGAGAGAGAGAGAGAAGAGGAAAGTGCAGGAGAGGTTGTGACTCAAGAGAAAGACAGGAACGGAGCCCTTTCTCTGGGGGGATTTGGCGTGTCTGCAGGCAGCTCGTGGCTCCAGACTGGAGGCCCGACCCATAAAGGCGGGGGGCAGAAAGACTCCTCTACAACTTGATGACATCAGAGGAGAAACTGAGGCCCAAAGAGCTTTAAAAGACTCACACGAGGTCACACGGGTAGCAAGCAAGAGACCTTTGTTCACTATAGGGATGGAAGGTCAGTGAAACTTCCTGCGCCAGCTCTGATCATGACAAGGACAGTGGGCAGCTTCCCACTGGGGAAAGACTCCATCACCGATGAGCACGTCTGCCACAGGCTTGGGAAGAGGCAGCAACAGCACGGGTACCACAGATTTGCTGTACTTACTGATTCATTTAGTGAATTGTTATGGAGACGCTACTTCATGCAGGGCACTGGTTCTTACCCTGGGGAATCATGCTAAATAAGACAAGCCCCTGCCCTCAGGAAGTTTCTATTCCAGAAGGGGAGACAGGCACTACAGATGTAAACAAACGACTAAATAGTATAACCTCATCTGGTACTGAGGAGTACGAGGCACAGAAAAGAGCGCCACGGGACTGAGAGTGACGGTGCAGGGAGGAGGAGGACATCAAAGGGGTCGGGCGGTGGCCCGTAAGCAGAGGCCTAAATACTGAAGGAGGCAGCTCCGCAAGGGCTGGGAGAGGGACGTCCAGGCGGAAGGAACAGCCGGTGCAAAGGCCCTGCGGAGAGACCAGCATCGAGGCTGCAAGCCCACCTCCCCAGACAAATGGGTGCCCCCCCACAAGTCTTTCCTTCTGTTCCCGTAAATGAGCAGCCATACAAGCTCAGACCAGCGGGCTACATACAACCCCAGCCCTGTTACCACCAGCTCTGGCCTGTGGCCTCCCTGCCTTTACCCTCATCCTCGACCAAAGCCCAAAATGCTCTCATCAAACCAATCCCACCATCACCTACTGCTCCAAAGCTCTCTTCTCCTCCTTTGGTCCTTCTTTTTGGGGGATCCCCAACCCACAAACTCAGAGGCCCACATTTATTATCTTTTTAAAGGAGACTCTTGAGTTGATCACAACCACATGGGCATTGAGTCCCAATTCAATTCACATTCCTCAGTTGTCCCCAAACGGACAGAGTTTCCAGTGTGGTTCTGGGGACTGGGCAATAATTATCTAGTGCCCTTGGCCCTGTGGCCAGGGTTCTTGTAAATAACCCTGCAAGGGAGGTATGGTTATCGTCCCACCTTGGACCAGAAAGGCTCAGCTTCTTATCATAAGTCCCCCAGCTGGTAGGTGGCTGAGCCAGGATTTGGAGTTAGGTCTCTCAGATGCCAAAGCCCAAACTCTTGCTCCTACATCAAACTTCCTCCTGAGCTCAGATGGGCAAAGGATGATGAGCTCAGGGAGAGTTGCTTTGACCTCAGTCTGGGTGTTTTCCTTTCATTCCAAATCAAAGCCTGCTCCCTGGGTTCCTTGGCACCACCTCAGCCTGGAAAGATAAGCAGTTTAGCACCTTCTGCCCATCCAGGCCTGAAGAGGTGAAGGCGTTCCAGTCCTTATGTAGTCTGGCTTTCAGTCCCCAGCCCTCCACCTGCCCCTCCTCATGCCCCCTAAGTTGCCAGGCTACTGGTCACCTTCTTGCCATAGGCAGTTGTAGCCAATAGCCAGATGCCCTTTAGCCTGTTTGCTTCTTGATCAGGAAGCATTCCCGTGGGAACCATGGTGCCAACATCCGGTCAGAACGGGCCCTCTGATACCGCCTGGCTCTGCTACCTCTGCTTTCAGGTTCAAGAACAAAGGAGCTCAGCGCCTGCCGCCCCGCATGCTGTGTTTGCCCAGGGCGAGGCCTAGCCTGGCACAGATGCTGCGCAAACAGGAGTGTCGGCTTCACAGATCCGCCTCACAACCAGCAGTGCTCCAGCTGGGAAATGTTGCTGCTAGGCCACCTGCCGAAATGTTACGCTGTCCAACTCCAATCAGCACCCCCAGGGCAAGGGGACTCTAGGGCAAGCAGTCCACTCTCTGGGCCTCAGGCTTTCCAGCTCTACGACGGGAGAGCTCCACAAGATGATCTGTAAGGCTCCCCTGGGGGCCTAGCGCCTTGAGGGTGATCCTGGAAATTCCTAGGGTTGAGAACAGATCTGGGAGGCAGAAGTACCTGGGGTTGGGGGTGGAATCTGGGCCTCTGTCTGAAGGCACCCCCACCTCCACTCCTGCTTCAGCCTCATATACCCCCTACGTCTCTGGCCAGAAGGACTGACCGCTCAGAGCACGGTCTTTGAGCACTGGATCCATGGCCCTACGTACCCCAGCGGAGCTTCCAGGACTGGAACTAGGTACTCCGCAGTAAGATGATTAAGTGTTACCATCTTGCTTCTGAGGCCACCTGGAATCTGACTTCCCACTCTCTGCCTCCAGCAATCGCAGGGTAGCTGGGCAAGGCTCAACGGGACCACGGAAGCACGTTTCTCCAGTTAGGACAGTGAGGGGCTGCACGGTGACAGTGATTCTCAGATTTTAGTGTGCATCAGAATCACCTAGGATACTTATTTAAAATAGAGAATGCTGGGCCCGTGTCTCAGAGATTCTGAGTTCCAAGATGCAAGGTAGGGTGGGTGGCTCAGGATTCTGAGTTTTAACAAGCTCCGAGGTGATCCTTAGCTCTCTGATGAAGTACAGTGAGTTAGTCTGAAAGCTATACAGTCCTCCGTTCAAATCCCACCTCTGCCACTTATTATGACTGGGGCTTGGAGCAAGTCACTAAGCCTTTCTAGATGTCAGGTTTGTCTATAAAATGAGGCTATAATAATACCCACCACTTAATAAATGAGGCCTATTGTTTCAGAGTGTTTATTGCACCTTATAAATATTTGTTGAGCAAATGGGGTAGAAGTCCATTTTTCTAAACCAGAAACCTGCGGTTGTCCTTGATGTCTCCGTATACCACATATCTCTCAACTACTCAATCACAAATCCTGTGAACTCTACCTCCTAAAGCAAATCAGACCTGCCCGCTTCTCCCCCTTCCCACAGCCACAACCCTAGGCCGGGCCACTGTTTTCTTCTGCCTGACCACTGTACAGCTTCCTCTCTGGTCAGATTTCCACCTTGCCTCCTCCCACTCATCCTTCCCACAGCAGCCACGCTAACCGGATTGGGTAATGCCTCTGCTTCAAACCCTAGCTCTCAGGAAGGTCTCATGAACCCGACAAAAAATTCCTCTGGTTGCTCCACACTCACTTCTAAGCTTTCTTTCAGCCTCTCTCAGACTCCGCACTCAAGATCTGCACTTCTTTCAGATTCCTTCAATGAATATCAATGTCGCTTACCCTGGGACTTCTCACAAAGTGTGTTTGCTCTGCCTGAATCGACCACCACCCCCTCTCCCCAAACACACAATACTCACCTACCACTCATCATTCATATTTCAGCTTGAATGTCATTTCCTCAGGCTCAGACATAGCCATCCTCCTCACATGTGCTGTAGTAAGGAACTCTGTCCTTCCTTCACAATACCTGTTACACTCGGCTGTGATGACTTCATGCCTGCCTCCTCCACTAAACTAGCTCCAAGAGAACACAAAGCGCTGTCTTAGCCATTGCTGTAGCGCCAGCTGTTACTGGAGTCTTTGGCTCAGGGAAGGGCGAAATGCGCGGCTGAATGCGTGAATGAAGGAACGAACGAATGAGAAGGTCCTGGTCGGAGGATATGCCGAAGTGAGCGCCTCCAGAGAGTACCTAAACTGAATTTAGGGTCTGAACGTGCCTGGAGAAAAGCCTGCCCTGTGGGGGTGTTCCTAAGCGTGCACAGGCCACACGGGGGCGCCCAGTGTTCACTGTATCTGGATAGCAGCTCCTCGGTTAGGACTTGCCAATGGGCCACAGGAGGCGGGTTTTCCCTCTGATGGACAGTATTGCTCCGCCCAATCGAATTCATCTTTTCCTTGGCCTCGCCCACTCTAGACCTCTAAGATGGGCTTGATAGAAGCGCTGCCAACTGAACATTAACAGAACGCTGTCGTGTGGGAACCAGCCTTCCCGGTGGTCTGTGAGCAGGCGAGTGATGGCTAGAGGCGGGCGGCCGTTCCCTAACGTCTAGCGGAGAGAGGCCAAGCCTGCCGTTGGTACCTCAGGAGTGAGTAAGTGAGCAGCGCAACAAGATCCTTCTTCTGCCCGGTGACTGTCTGACCACCCCAAGTTTCGGATCCGCGTCGAACCCCGCGGCGGACCGCCAAATTACCGTGCGTCCCGAACGGCGACCGCTTAAGCCCCCTTGCCCCGGCCGGCTTCCCCGAGTCTTGCTCACGGTGTCTTCATTTTCTGGTTCCTGCCTGACATCCCGGCCGTTTGTACCTTCACCTCTCAAACAAGTACTCCTTCCGCCCTTCTGGTGACTTCAGCTCTGTCTGAGCCTGAGATGAGGTGGCTCATCTGCTTGAGACTTGACTTATTGACATCTGGGACTTACTACTTGTGTCCTGCTCTCTCAGTAATACATTGGATAGAGAGCCCAAGGTCATCCCACACAGGGGAGCACCCTGGCAGCCAGCCAGGGGAGGAGGGCACTGGTTTTTCTTGGAAGCTCTTTTCCCACATGCAGGGGAAACGGGGGCTTCAGTTTCAAAACTCTGACCATCGTGGCACAATGTTTATGAGAGAGAGTTAAGGGAAGAAAAGCAAGAGTCACTAGTACTACATGAGCTTAGTAATCAACACAGGAAGAGAGAAATGTACCAACACACCTAAAAACATTATCCTATTGTAGTGCTATTGTGGGAGATTTGTCTTCTTTTTTCTTTTCCTTTGTTTCCCTTGTCTGAGGAGATACATCAGAAAAAAAATATTGCTACGAGAAATGTCTGACATTTTACTGCTATGTTTTTTTCCCAAGGATTTTTATGGCTTTGCAACTGACATTTAAGTCTTTAATCCATTTTGAGTTTATTCTTGTGTATAGGTAAGTTGGTGGTCTAGCTTCATTTTTTTTTTTTTTGTCGGTATTTGTCCAATTTTCCCAACACCATTTATTGAAGAGACTGTCTTTACCTCATTGTATGTTCTTGCCCCCTTTGTCAAATATTAATTGACCATAAAGGTATGGGTTCATTTTTGGGCTCTTTATTCTATTCCATTGATCTATATGTTTGTTCTTATGCCAATACCATGCTGTTTTAATTACTATGGCCTTGTAGTATAGTTTGATATCAGGTAGTATAATACCTCCAACTTTGTTCTTCCTTCTCAAGATTGCTGATGTTATTTGGGGTCTTTTATGGTTCCATATAAATTTTTGGAATATTTGTTGTAGATCTGTGAGACATGTTATTGGTATTTCACTAGGAATTGTGTTAAATCTGTAGATTGCTTTGGGTAGTATGGACATTTTAACAATGTTGATTTTTCCTATTCATGAACACAGTTTATGCTTCCACTTATTGATATCTTCCTCAATTTTTTTCTTCAGTATCTTACAATTTTCTGAGTATAGAACTTTTACTGCCATGGTTAAATTTATTCTTAAGTACCTTATTTCTTTTTTTGTTGTTGTGGTAGAAATGGGATTTTTTTTTTAAATTTCTATTTTTGATAACTCATTATTGGTGTATAAAAATACTACTGATTTCTGAATATTAATTTTGTATCCTGGCCTGCAAAGTTTCTGTTGAGAAATCAGCTGACAGTGTTATGGGAGCCTCCTTGTAGGTAACTAACTGCTTTTGCTGCTTTTAAGATTCTCTCTTTGTTTTTACATTTTGAATTTCAATTATGATGTGTCCTGGTGTGGACCTCTTTGGGTTCATCTTGTTTGGGATCCTCTGCACTTCCTGGGCTTGTATGCCTATTTCCTTCACCAGATTAGGGAAGTTTTTTTGGTTTTTTAAATTGGCTTCTAGATTTAATAATTAAGACCATTTACCAGTAGTATTTAAATTATCCATCATTAATTACAGGTTGCAGTAATTGATATGTCTTAATAGATATTCTTTATGTGCCCCCAGCAGACTCATACATATAGAATATTATATAATAATTTATTTTTATTTTATTTATTTTTTTAATTTATAAATCATATTTATTCTATTACAGTTGTCTGAATTTTTACCCCTTTACCCCCTTCCACCCATCACTCCCACAGTCAATTCCCACTCTGTTGTCCATGTCCATGGGTCATTCATACATATTCTTTGTCTCGTCCCTTCCCCTTCTTTCCACCATTGTCCTCTTTCCCCCTCCCCTATGGTCACTTCCAGTCTGCTCCATGTTTCCATGCCTGTGGTTTATTTTGTTTGTTAGTTTATTTTGTTGAATAGAGTCCACTTATAGGTGAGATCATATGGTATTTTGTCTTTCATCAACTGGCTTATTTCACTTAGCTTAATATTCTCCACTTCCATCCATATTGTCGCAAAAAGTAGGAGTTCCATCTCTCTCTCTTCCTTTCTTTCTTAAATGCAGATTGATTTTACTTATTTTTTTAAATGGCAAAGTTAATTATAAAATATTTTTAAAAATTTAAAACCATTATATAGTCTCAGCAATTAAACCAACATGAAACCAGTACAGAAATAATCAAGTATATCAATGAAATATAATGAACATTCTAGAGACAAACATATATATCTGATTAATATATGTATGATTAAGTTGATATTTCAGATCAGTGGGTAAAATAAGGCTTATTCAACAAATAAGGTGCATGGACCACTATTACTTGAAATAAAACAAATATAGAGCCCTATTTCACACATTATACAAGAAATATTCAGGTGAGTTAAAAATCAATATGTAGAATCTAAGGTGTTTTAGAAGAAAATAGAACTAATATTTTTCATGACCTGAAGTAAACTATTCAACCCCAGAAGCTATAAAGTAAATATTGACAATATGACTATATTAAACATTTAACTATATAGTAATATACATATAAAAAAATTAAAGGACAAGGAATAGAATAGAAAAGTGCAACACATCTAAAACATGGTTAATAGGTTTTGGGGTTTTTTTTAGCGAAAAATGTTCTATAAACCTTTAATCAACAAATGGATAAAGAATACCAAAAAGTCATTTAAAGCTTTTTTAAAAAAAATAATAGAAATAGGCAAGAAATATATGAAAACAGGTTTAGTTTTAACAAATAATAAAGGAACAATTAAAATAACATCATTGTCACCATCAGATTAATAAGTATTAAAAATACTGGTAATATCAAGTATTGGCGACTCTGAAAGGAACTGGGTATTCATAGAAACTTTTTCTGCAGCTTAACGCAGTCCCTTTAGCATATTTTGCAGTGCTGGTTTAGTGGAGGTGTATTCTTTTAGCCTTCTTTTGTCTGGGAAACTCCTTATTTCACCTTCCATTTTAATTGAGAGCCTTGCTGGATGGAGCAGTCTTGGTTGCAGGCCTTTGCTTTTCAGTCCTTGGAATATTTCTTGCCATTCCCTTCTGGCTTGCAGTGTTTCTGTTGAGAAGTCAGATGCTAGCCCTATTGGGGCTCTCTTATATATTACTACCTCTTTCTCCCTTGCTTGCTTTAGGATTCTCTGTTTGTCTTTGATATTTGCCATTTTAATGGTGATATGTCTTGGAGTGGGCCTCCTTGGGTTCCTCTTGACTGGGACCCTCTGTGCTTCCTGGACTTGTGGGACTTTTTCTCTCCTCCAATGAGGGAAGTTTTCCATCATGAGTTTTTCAAACAGGTTCTCTATCCCTTCCTCATCCTCTTCTTCTTCTGGTATCCCTATTATACAGATATTATTAATGTTTCAGTTGTCCTGCATTTCCCTAAATGTCTCTTCATTCTTTCTGAGTCTTTTTCATTTTCTTGCTCTTTCTGGGAGCTTTTTTCTACCTTGTCCTCCAGCTCACTGATTTGGTCCTCAGCTTCATCTAGCCTGCTTTTGATTCCTTCTACTGTGTTCTTCAATGCAGGAATTGTATTCTTCATTTCCTCTTTTCTCTTATTGATGGTTTCTATGTACTTTTTCATGCTGATATAGTTTGCAGTAAGTTCCTCATAGTTTCCCTGTAGTTTTAGGTAATTCTCTCTGAGCTCACCGATCTCATTGAGCTTCCTTAGAACCGTTGTTTTGAACTCAATATCTGATAGTTTACTTGCCTCTATTTCACTGAGTTCTCTTTCTGAGGATTCCTCCTTTCCCTTTGAGTGGTGCATATTTATTTGTCTTCTCATTATTTGTGAGACTCTTCTCTTTTGCTTCTGATTCTTAAGTTGATCTGTCTTGATTTCCTGACTTTGTGGTGTGAACTTCTATGGTTAAAGACCGCTGTTTTTACTTTCTGGATCTGCCTCTGATGGTGTCAGATATTGACCCTGTCTGACTTTAGGCAGTCTATTCGAGACTGCCAGAAATCTACTGTCTGTGGCTGTCTCCTTCAGCTTGTTAATCTATTCACTCTGCACTCAGCAGTTAGGCTTAGACACCACAGGGAAGGGCAGAGTCTCTACTGGGGGCAAGGTTATTGTGTCCTCTCAGGCTGCTGCTGCTCAGGGGAGTGGTCTGCCTGAGCAAGATGGCTGCTGCCATATGGGGGATGAGTCAGCCCTGGGATCCCACCGACTACTCTCTCAGTTCTCTCCCCAAAGTTTCCTTCTCTAGTCTCTCCTCAGGTGTCTCTAGGACACTCTGTCCCCGCCTTTGCCGGAGACCAGGGTAAGTTTATTTATTTCATAAATAAAAATTTATGCATCTGCCCTTTAAACGTCTCTTTGCATCTCTAGCTGCCTGTCTCTGGCAGAGAGCAACCCTGCCTGCCACTTTTTGCAGCTGGTCATTATCTGTGTAGTCTCTGGGCTCTGGTACTGTAGGATGGAGATTCCTGCTTATGTTTTGGACCCCGCTCTTCTCAGTGGGATCCAACTGGCTGTTTCAATATCCTTCTGGTGCTGCCACCCGTGGGTGCCCTGCCTGCCTTCTCGAGCCTCTATCATACTCCTTACCAGTTAGGTTGTGCTAAAGCTGATTCTTCTGTCTGTCCAAGGTTATAAGACTCCTCTCTTGCTATAGTTCAGTTGTTTGTTCCAGGTGATTTCTCCACAATTTAGTTGTAATTCCAGGTTGGTCCTGGGAGGTCAGTGTGAGTTCCATTTACTCCTCCGCCATCTTGATTCTCCTCTAGGAAAAACAATTTTTAAAAATCCTACTTTTTTTGCAGATTTTGCATAAATAGAGGTCCATATAACATTTTGCTAAGGCATTTTCACTGTCGTTTGAAGGAACTTGTACAAGGGAGGGTGCCAAAGCTTAAGCTTCAGTATCAAGGTTTGTTGCCAGAGGGGCTGGGCAGGAAGCAGCTGCCTTCACAAACAGGTCCTGAGCAAAGGCTATGGTTTAGTACACCCGAGGAGAGTCCAGCACACCTACAAGTTCCACCTAGGATGCAGGGAAATTTATATAAATGGAGTTGGCCTGTGCCTCTTCCACAGGACAGACTGAAATGGTGGTCCAGGGTCTGTGTGTGTGTGGAAAAAACATACTCAAAGTTGACATTTCCTTGGCTGAGAGCACTGCAGCTTCCACTTATTGCCACTAGGGGGAGGTGCTCATCGGGGAACGGTTTGTGAAGAGCTTCAGGCTCCCAGTCCCTCTTCCATGGCACTCAGGGTCCCTGGGCCAATCCCCACTGTCATCCTCAGGCCCAGATGGGCTGATAAGACCTCCTCTGCATGCCGTGGCCTCCACTTTCAGGGATCAGCTCACAGGAGGAGTAGGTACAGCAGTTGGAGGATACCTATGGATTCCACCTGGGTTATACTGTCAAAGGTTCAGAAATAGCCACAGTAAAACCAATGAATCACTGAAGTAGTGATTGGTAAAAATTTACCGCACATACACCAAAGAGTTTGCAAACCTGGAGCACTCAAACCAAAACCTAGGATGAGACTCAGAGGAACACTGTTACAGAGTGTCTTCTACAGTGAGAAGGCAGTGCTTCACACTGATTGGGAATTAAGCTAAATTCATGATTAAGCTGCTTTTGTCTGCCCAGGAAAGCTTCAAGGCTAGTCTCCCTTTAACAATACTAAGGAGGAAACTTTTCTCCCCTCAGGAGCCAATGACCCTTTAGAAAATTCTGTAAGTAAAAACCAGGTCAATGTTTAAACTGCATAAAGAGGAAATTTAGTTTATGTTTAACTCAAGTTTAAGAACAGTGAGCATGAAATTATTGTGTAGGTATATCTGGGTTCTGTGCTGTAACTTGGAGAGGAAGACCACCAAGCTCCCAGGGGGGCCTGCTCTAGTCTCTCCCCTCACAGCTGTGGACCCCTGGAACCCAGGGCTGGTCTTTGTTTATCTGATAACCCCTGACCTAGCACACTGAGTTCTCCACCAGTGTTCCTGGGATGAACAAGAGAGCAGAGAAAGAAGGGGCCAGAAAATGGGAAGGGAGGAAATAATGAGATAGAGAGAGACTGACCAGAGCTTATTTAAATGAACTTTGTCTCTTCTTTGAAGGACTTTAGACTAAAGAAGAGAGAGGGATATGACGATAAATAAAAGTTGATGTTGTTATTCTCGGGTAACTCACTTTCTTGTGAAAAAGAAAGATATGACAGTAAATATGGTCTTGGGCAAAGTGTAAGGGCCCTCCTTGGGGGAGGCCCAGCCTCTAGCTGCCAAGACCTCCCGCTGTGAGGCGTGCTCCTTACTTGATTCTTAGTCCTTGGCACGTGACATGTTAGAGTGTTTATTTACATATCTTGTTGACCTTAAAAAACAAATGAGCCATTTATTTCACCAGCAAAATGTGTGTGTGTGTGTGTATGTGTGTGTGTGTGTGTAATATAGGTCTTTTGGGAGTGGCAGAGGAATTGCAATTCAGAACATACAATCTATGGCAAATCACAGGCAAGTCCCTAGAAGAGAGGTGAAGGTCTTGTTTTTATAGATGATAAAGAGGAAGTTGGGAGTCTGAGAATTTAAGGTAGTGATGGCTTCCCGTTGGATGATGTGGCAGTTTCTTATTTGCTGGACTGTAACAGGATCCCAAATGGAAACCAACCAGCAAAAAAAGTTCAGGTGACCATTCAAGTGTTTTGCTGGGCAAGGAAAAATTCTTCCTTCCTCCTGTTGTGTTATGTCCTCCTGTTTGTGGTGTGGGTGGTTGTGTATGAGAGCTCCCCTTTAGGACTTCTTGACTGCATTCTAAATGAGATTGCATTATTTATTTTTAACTTCTTCAGTGGAATCTTTTGACAATCTCTGTATCCCTAGCATCTTGAATTTGCACGAGGATGATGTAAGTATGCCTGATGGAATTATTTATAACTCTTTTTTGTGGGATCTTAGACAGAAGGCAAATGTTCCTCAGCTCTATGAAATTTTCTTGTATTTTGTGAGCATATTCTCCCCCCACCCTTAGTATATTTCTGTCTCCAGTTACTAGGACTTCTGTTAATCAGATGTTGGAGTCCTGGACTGACCCTCTGGAGCTCTTATCTTTTCTGTTACATTTTCTGTTTTGTTCTCTTTTTAATATGTATATTTTTGAATTTTTATAAGAGTTATTTGAGCCAAACTGATGATCTACACCAGGGAGCAAGATCTCAAATGCTTTTAAATCTATTTTCTGATCTGTTGATCCTTCTGTTGAAATTTGTTTTCGGTGATCATATTTTTAATTTCTAAGAGTGGTATCTTGTTCATTGAATTTTCTGATTTTAGAGATTCTGTTTTTTCATGCTTGTAGTAGTTTCTCAAATTTAACTGAAGATACTATATGTATATTTTAAAGTTTTCTCTTGTTCCATGAGTTATACTTGTTTAAGATTATTTTGGCTGTTTTATTTTTTTCTCAACTTTTTATTTTAAAATTTTCTAACTTACATATAAGTTGAAAGAATAGAGCATTGAATATGCACATATCCTTTCCCTAATCATCAATCATTAATATTTTGTTACATTAGCTTTCTTTCTTTCTTTCTTTCTTTAATGACTCATTTGAAGGTAATTTCAGACATTGTGACATTTTACTCCTAAATACTTCAGCATATGTATCCTGTAAGAATAAGGACATTCTCTTTGATACCACAAGATCATTACCATACCCCAAACACTTAGCATTAATTCAGTAGTATCTTCTAATGTTCAGTTCATATTTAAATTCCCACATTTGTGCCCAAACTTAATTTAATAGCATTTTTTTTTTATTCAGGATCAGATCAAGAGTCACATATTACAGTTAGTTATTATGTTTCCTTATTCCCTTTTAACCTAGAACAGTTTCCTCATACTATCTTTTGAGGCAGGTTGTTATTGTGCCAAGTTCTTTAAGAGCTCAGGCTAGCTATGCTCTGGAGATCTGATTATGTTAAACAGGTTAAACATGTTTGGTAAGCACATTTCCTAGGTAATTTTGTGTACTTAAAATTTCATCTGATTAGGAGGCTCTTCTTTCCTTATGATTAGATTCAGCATACACATCCTGGGCAGTAACATTGTGTTCTTTTCAGGGCATCATGTTCAGAGGCACACCATGCTCACCTGCCCATCGTTGGTGATATTGACTAGGTTACCCAGTCAAGGGGTTCTCTTTTTTATTAACTTTTTCCAATGTTTGAAATGTTTTGGCCATTATTTCTTCAAATATAATTTTTCCTCTCTCACCTCTCTTTCTGGGAATTCAGTTATATACAGGGTGGGGCAAAAGTAGATTTACAGTGGTTTGTATGAAAAATCATACAATAACTAATAAATAATAATAAAACATAAACTATGCATTTCACATACTCACAACTGTAAACCTACTTTTGCTCCTCCCTGTATATATTAGATTTCTTAATATGTCCTCCAGGTCTCTAAAGTCTCTGTTTATTTTTTGCTATTTAAAAAAAATTTGTCTTTGTGATTCACTTTGGATAGATCTATTGCCTTGCCTCCAAGTTCACAGATCTTTTTTTCTATAGTGTCTAATATACCCTTAAACCATTCAGTAAAACTTTAATTTCTGATATTATATTTTTCAATTCTAAAAATTGTATTTGATCCTTTTTAATAGATTCCATTTATCTCCTGACTTTTTCTACTTGCTCACTCATGATGTTCAGTTTTTCCCTTTAAAGCCTTAAACATTTTTATAATGACTGTTTTAAAGTCTATGTCTATTAGTTTCAACATCTCTATCATATCTGGACTTGTTTCTCCTGTTTTTCCCCCTGACTTTGAATCACATTTTACTACTACATTGCCTCTTTAGTAACTTTTGATTGTAGGCTGTACATTGTATGTGCCATGTTGTTACAATTATGTGGTTTTCCTTGAAAAGTTGTTGAGGTTTGTTCTGGCAGACAATCATTTGCTGGTGAGTCACTTAGATTTTTTTTTTTTTTTCAAGGCTTGTTTTAAGCTTTGTTAGGACTGATCTAGAGTATTCCTTACTTAGGGATACAACAGTGCTACTCCTAAGGTGTGGCGTTTCTGAGGCCTCAGGTGAATTCTACATTGTTCAGCCACTCTGGCTGGTTGGAACTTCTGTGGTTCCCACTTGAGATCTCTGTCATCTCTGTGCATCCCCCAGCTCCTCAATAGCTGTTCTCTGCCAGGCTTTCGTCACTTGTCCATGTTCAGATGAGAATTCAGTCAAAGATTTACAGGGGCCCCTGTACAGATTTCTAAAGCTTATTTTGTGTGTGTAGCGCTCTCATTTTCAGTATCCTACCTCATAAGTTTCAGCTGTTTGACCAGGCCTAAAATCTAATTTCTGCCTTCTCAGCTCAGTGAGCCCATTGTTATCTGCTTAGGCTCTACCTCTCTGTACTGTGTCTAGAAAATGTCTTCAGGAAGAAAGCTAGATAATCATGGAGTTTGCCTGGGTGATTCTTCTCTTAGGGATCACAAGTCTGTACTACCTGTTGGTCCCAATATCTTTAAAAAGTTTCTTTAAACATTTTGTCTAATTTTATAGTTATTTATGGCAGGAGGCCTAGTCCAATACTAGTTACTCACTCATGGCCTTACCTATTGGAAAATTTATGTATATATGTATGTATGTATCTATTCTTGCCTGAGGATATACTTATTGATTTTTTAGAGAGAGGGAGAGAAATGTTGATGTGAAAGAGAAACGTTGATCTTTTGACTCTTTTACTCACACCAACCAGGTTATATATTTGCCTCTGAGCACTGCTTTATCTGCATTACACAAATGTTGATATGTCTTCCTTATTATTCTGTTTGAAATATTTTATAATTTCTGATGTATTTCTTTTTTTTTTTTACTCATCATTTATTTAAAATATATTGTTTAATTTCCAGGCAACTGGAAATATTTTATTAAACATTTTATTTTTAATCCTCACCCAAGGATATTTTTTTCCTTGTTTTTTAGAGAGAGAGAGAGAGGGGAAAGAGAAAAACACCAATGCGAGAGAGAAGGACTGATTAGTTGCCTCCCATAGGTGTCCAGACTGGGGATCGAACCACAACCTATGCATATATCCTGACTGGGAATCAAACACACAACCTTTTGGTTATGGAACAATGCTCCAACCAAGTCATACTGGGAAGGGCAGCCACTGGAAATATTTTAGTTATTTTTTTATTATTGACATTTCCAGCTAAATTCCACTATAGTTAAAGAATTATACTCTGAATGCTCTGAATCATTTAAATTCTTTGAAATTTGTTGAAACATAAGTTATGGCTTATTATGTGGTCAATTTTAATAAAATTCAAGTGTACTTGAAAAAATACGTATCCTGTCATTGGGTGTATTGTTCTATATACATCAATTAAGTAAAGTTTTTAATTATGTTGTTCTGATTTCTATATCTTTTTATTAGTTTGAGAGTGTAGAGGTGGGTGTGCGCTTGTTCTGTCAGATATCTAGAGAGATGTATCTGCCTTCTCCCTTTCCTCAGGACCACCCGTTAAAGCCCCAGCATATTTACAGAATTCACGGAGAAAAGGAGGCTCAAACACACTGCGAAAACACTAGTCAGAGGCATGGCTGGGATCCTGGCCCAGACTCCTCATCCTCCTCTACTTACAGTCTTAGCTGAATTGAACCCTTTCCTCATAGTGTGTGGCTTGGAGACTAGACCAGGAGAGTCAGCCCTCCTGGGTCTCTTTTTGGAGCTGAAAGAACCTACATCTCAGGCCTTTCTCTGAAACCAAGGTCAGAGCTGTCCTGTGGCTCCGGTCTGCACTGATTGTGTATCGGCTTCATGTTGGTTCAGAGTCTCCCAGGGCACCCTGGAACCTGGACTCTTGACTGAGGAAAACACACTCTGTGCGGTCCTGCAGACTCTTTCTACGGCTTCCGGCCAATGTGCACCAATCTCACAGATATTGCATACTGTGGCAGAGACGACCTGTGTGATTTGGGCAGGTCAATTATCTCTGTCTCCGAACCTAAATGGGAACAACAGTGTCTTACCTGTGCCTCGCTGGTTGTGGGGCTTATGTGATAATAAATGTGAAGTTTTTAGTACACTCCATGACACAAACGTTTCTTTCCTCACTGACCTAGTGATCTTCCTGGCTCTTGTCCTACCTTGCCCCTGACCCATCTCTGTCTTGCTCTTAGCATGCATCGGAGGCATGTTCTCCAGCTGAATGCCAAGACCACATATTCTTTACAGGAAGCTAGAATTCTTGCCTCCTTCTCTTGTCACAGAGTATCTGGGTCAAATCCCCTGAGTGTCCGTGTGGGGTGTTGGACATATACCACATTTCTGTGGCCTCTCCACCTTTGTTTACTTCAGCTTCCCCTCCCTCTCACCCAAATAGTAGAAAATTATCTTCCAAATTTCCAAAGTCTGAGCAGTGTAGGAAAAAGATATCAGTATAGAACATGCCACCTGAATAACCAGAATTTGAATCCCAGTTCTGCCATTTATTAGCTATGTGACCTTTCAGAAGGTACTTAACATTTCTATCTTAGTTTCCTCACCTATAAAATATGATAAGAATATACCTGCCTCACCAGGTTGTGAAGATCAAATCAATATGGGTGATATTTTTTAAATTATATTTTATTGATTGTGCTATTACAGTTGTCCTGATTTTTCCTCCTTTGTTCCCCTCCACCCAGTGCCCCCTACACCCTCAGTCAGTCCCCCAACATTGTTCATGTCCATGGGTCATGCGTATAAGTCCTTTGGCTACTCCATTTCCTATATTGTACTTTACATCCACATGGCTATTCTGTAACTATCTATTTGTATTTCCTAATCCCCTCACCTCCTCACCCATTCTTCCCTTCTCCCCTCCCCCATTCTTCCCTTCCCTCCTCCCATCTGGCAACCATCTGGTAACTTCTTTACTCTTGCTTCTTTTAAGAGTCTCTCTTTATCTTTAACTTTTGGCCTTTTAATTATGATATGTCTTGGAGTGGGCCTCTTTGGATCCATCATAATTGGGACTCTGTGGTTCCTGGACTTGCATGTGTATTTCCTTCATCAAATTAGGGAAATTTTCTTTCACTGTTTTTTTCAAATACATTTCCAATTTCTTGCTCTTTCTCTTCTCCTTCTGGCTCCCCTGTGATGAGAATGTTACACCTTCTGCTGTTGTTCCAGAGCCACCTAAATGGAAACAACAGTGCCTTACCTGAACCTAAATGGGAGCAGCATTCTCATATTTTGGATTTTTTACTGTCCTCATTTAAAAAACTTTTTTTGTCCTTTTTGTTCTGCATGGTTGTTTTTTGCCTCCTTACGTTCCAAGTCATTGACCTGATTCTCAGCTTCATCCATGCTACTGTTGTTTCCCTATAAATTGTTCTTTATTTCAACTAGTGCATCCTTTGTTTCTGACTGGGTCTTTTTTATGCTGCTGAGGTCCTCACTAAATTCCTTGAGCATCATTATAATCAGTGTTTTGAATTCTTCATCTGATAGATTGCTTATCTCCGTTTCATTTAGCTTTTTTCCTGGAGTTTTGATCTGTTCTTTCATTTGGGCCATGTTTCTTTGTCTCCTCATTTTGGCAGTTTCCCTGTATTTGTTCTATGTATTAGGGAGAGCTGCTTTGGCTCCATGTCCTGGCAGTGAAGCCTAATGTAGTAGGTGTCCTGTAGGGTACAGTGGCACTGCCCCCTCTGTCACCCAGGCTGGGTACTTAAGGTGTGCTGTCCAGACCAGCTGAGTACACCCTGGTCTTGTAGTTGAGCCTTGGTTGCTGTAGGCTGATCAATGGGAGGGATTTACCCAGGCCAGCCAGCTGCAAGGATTGGTTGTGACCATTGACCACCAACCTCTGCCCTCCTTGGAGGATCAGCTGTGTGGGGGAAGGGCGGTGGTGCTCCAGTGTGGTATAGCTGTCCACTGGGTGCACTGGCCCTGGGGTTCCCAGGCAGTGCAGGGCAAGGTCAGCCCTCACTGGTGTTTTGCCTGGGGTAGCCTGCTGGAGCTGTAAAGCAGTCTGAGATGGCTGCTATTTTTGCTGGGCTTGGAGATTCCCAGGCAAAGCCAAGCTGTGAATCTAATCTGGCTGCCACTAGGGCTCATTGAACCTAGCTGTTTCTTGTTTGGTCTGATTTAGGAGCCAAGACCAGCCATTCTTGTGGAAAAGCAATTTGGGTGGGCCTGTAAGTCAGGTCGGGCAGGGCCTCTGGGGATCTCCAAGGAGGGTCAAACAGTGTTAGCCAGGTTAATGGAGTCTGGGGTGAGGGTTTAGCAAAGGGACAATGGCCTCTGCTCGGCCTGATGCCAGACACTTCAGTTTCTCCCAGTATACCACTGGTGCCTTAAAGGTGCTACTCGTGCTAGAGCTCAGAGGGAGTGAGTCCGAGTAGGTGAGTCCCTGCTTGGGTTCTTTAAGAGGAACTGCTTGGGGCTCCAAAAGTTTCTTCCACTGACTCAATTCCCACTGCTTTTTGCAGCCAGAAGTTTTGGGTACTTATGTTCCTGGCACTGGAATCCTGGACTGGAGGGCCTGGTATGGGGCTGGGACTCTTTGCTCCTGAGATATCCCTCCCAAATTTTTATTCACGTGGGTGTGGGACCAGCTCAGTCAGCTTCTGTGCCCCTCCTGCCAGTCTGGATAGATGCGGTTTATTTAATTCTGTAGTTGTCAGACTTTCATTCACCTCAATTTCTGATGTCCCTGAGTGATGGTTGTACTATATTTTAGTTGTAATTTTGATGTGGTTGTGTGAAGAGGTAAGCCATGTCTTCCCCACACTGCCATCTTGACCAGAAGTCCCTGGATGGTATTTTATAAGTGGTAATGTATTGACCCTGGTAGTTATAAATAAATGATACACCCTAGAGAGCTTCTGTGGGGCCCTGTTTGCTGTAAAACACACACAAGCACACAATTCCCTTATGGTAGCTCCCAGATTGATTGATTTGTTTGGAGACCAATAAATGTTCAAAACCCACCCATTTTATTCATGAGTGAATAAATTCACTAATTTACTAAGGCTCTGTTCTAGGTGCTAGCAGTAGACGGGAAATCTGATGTGTGTGAGAAAGGGGGTAGAATTACTAGAGAGGTGTCTTTGAGCAGGTGAGGGGTTGGTTTTAGATAGTACCACAGATGCTTTATCTATAGTCAAAGAAGTTGCTCAAACCAGGAGACTTTCTGAGAAGCCTCATGAATGCACCTCAGAGCTGTCTACTTGAGGGATGAAACAGGAAGAATTTATTCTTTGTCTCCTATATGCCATTGATCTAAGTCAGACTGTAAGAATAGCACACTAAGCCTTAAATCCCCCTGTATTTTGGATTGCATATTTATACGTGCCAACAGCATCAAGGACAGACCTAGATGTATATAGCCCTGGCCCCAAGGCAAGGTATTGTCAGGTTGCACTGGCAAAGAACTGGTCAAAGTCTGAGCGAAACTTGTTACCAAAGTAGTGGCTGGAGTAAGAAGTGTAGCCGAGAGGATTTGACGTGGTGCACAAGAGGGCTCTTGTGTCACTCAGTTTTGTTCTTGCCTTCTATCGAGTCCAGTCCATGACAGAGTCCCAATCAAGAAGGTGGCCAGCTACAATCTTTGCAAGAATATAATATAAGAATGTTAGTAGAACAAGCTACGGTCCTCAATGCTGCAACTGTCCCAAAGCTGAAAAGGGCATTTATCATCTCCTTTTCCCATCACCAGTATAGATTTTCCTCTCCATCAACCAGCACTGTGATTGGTGTGCATTGGTTCCCTGGTGGGGAGGCCTTCATCCCAATGGATCGGAGCCTTAGCTTCCTTGCCCTTGTTGGGCAGTGGTCGCAGTAATTGCCTGCTTACCATTATTACTGGGCATGGGGCCTCTGAGTTTTGGTCAGAGACTTTTGTGCCACCATATGGCAACTCTAATGCTTCATGGAAATCAGAATCAATTCTCACCACCAGTGAATAATCTTTGCTTATTTGTCCATTGGCATAGGATTCCAAAGAGTACAGGGATTAAGTATAGCTTCAAGTTCACTAGACCCCTTACGTTAGGTGTTTTCTCCTTCTCCCCCACTACAGGTGCCAGGTCTTCTAATATTACCAAGGATAAGGCTGTTGATACAGGAAGCACAACATCAGAAAGCAGGCCACTGGGAGTAATGGTGGGAAGGGTCAATCCTGCTTCTGACTCTTGGTGCCTGGACCCATGTCAAAGAGCTACTGAAGGGACAACACTATCTATCCCCCATTGGCCAGTGCCGGTACCTCATCTTAGAGGATGCGCCTCAACCCCACAGGGTGGTGTCCCCACGCTCGTGCCTTAAATGAGACTTTAACAGGCCATTCCAATGTTCTCTTAGGCTGTTTGTTTCTGGGTGCTGAAGAGCACAGTCAGATCAGTAGGTCCTTTGTCCATTTCACACTCCCTCTGCCATAAGATGGGTTCCAAGTAATGGCATGCTGTAGCTCATGCTAGTAGGAAACTCATTTTTTAAGCCCGAAAATGGCAGTGCTGGTGGAAGACCTGTGGGCAGGGCAGGAAATCAGAGAAGGTGTGCTGCTGCCCTTTGTGTGGCTAAGGACAGTAAGGCAGAAATTGGTGTGATTGTTCTGTGGCTGCTGGAAGCCTGGCCCAAGTTCTCTGTGTCATACATTTGCTGAATGGGCCTTCTCTTCAGGACCTTGGAAAAGAAGGCCCACAGGGGACTTATTGCCAGAGCTTCAGGCTCACTCAACTAGGCAGGGCTATTGCCTGTGGCTTCACAGGCTGCACTCGGGAGTGCCGCTTGCAAAACTATGACGTGCCTGGCACCACCTGGAGTTGTGCCATGCAGAGATCCTGCATAACCGCATCACGTTTCAGCACTGGACACTGTCAAATGTGTGCTGGGAAACAGTGCCACAATGTGATGCTAAGTAAACCCCTACTATTAGCTATTGGCAATCTGAGGATGTTGACAGAGTGTGGGTATTAAAATCTGGCCTTGCCATGAATCTCCCAGAGGTCCAGCTTTCCCTGCTCACCTCTAAAAGCCTCAAGGCCTCCTTGCATTCCTTCACCCATTTCCTCCCTCGCTGCAGTGAGTGGGAGGCATGATGATTCATGCAGAGGCCTCAGTTTATATGACAGTCAATTTTATCAGTCAATGATACTGGGCTTTTGGGTGTTTAAGCGGAAGCTGTCATTATGGATATAGTGAAAACAGAGCTCCAGGGATGTTAACAGCACCTATCTACTGAGGAGCTACTGCTTTTGCTTTATTCTTACAGCATCTCTCTGATCGTAGAAGAGGATAAGGGGAAAATTTCTCGTTTTATTTCTGGAGAACTGAGTCCAGAGAGAAAAAGTGGTTTTCCTAATGTATGGGCTGAAAGTTTACATTCCCTCTAAAATTCATATGTGAAATCCTAACCCCCAATGTGATGGTATCTGGAGGTAGGGCCTTTTGGAAGTGACTAGGTCATGAGGGTGGAGCCCTCAGGAATGGGATTAGTGCCCTTATGAAAGAGACCCCACAGAGCTCTCTGGCCGTCTTCCTGCCAAATGAGGACACAATGAGAAGACATCAGTCTGAAAATCAGGAAGAGGGCCTTCACCATGAACCTGACCATGCTGGCACCCTGGTCTCAGACCTCCTCACCGTGAGAAATAAATGTTTGCTGTTTAAGCCACCCAGTCTATGGTATTTTGTTATAACAGCCCAGAGAGACTGAGACACCCAGGATCACAGAGCAATTTGGTAACAGACACTCTACCACAGTGCATCACTCCTGAGAGAGTTGCTACTTCTATTTGCAAACTCCACATACCTGAATGCCACAAGGGAGATGCATCCATCAGGATCCAATCAGGAGATGGAAACCACGTAGTGACTTGAAAGTTTAATATAAAGAATTATTAACTATAGTGGGATTGAGATAAAGGAAAGTTGGCTAGTAATTGGTGGAAATCCTGTATTTGAATAGATACAGGAGCAGTGGACATAAGGAACAACCCATGTCCCCAGAGCTGGGGTAGAGCTCCTGAGGAAGGAATGAGTCTGCAAGAGGGTCTTCCTCCACAGGCCCAAGATCCAGACTCATTGAAGAAGATGCAGTCAGGGATCCCTGGATGGTGAGGTCTGCTAAGGCGCTGTACCAGCAGAACTCATTGAGAAACAGTTCCCTGGGGTGAAGCAGGAATAGGATGGGGAGCTGCCCATAGAAAAGTACTGGTACTGCTGGCTGCTGGGAGCTACACAATCTGTGTATACAGCTGGAGTGGGTGCACCAGAAGTCTCATGCTGCAGCAGGCTGTCCAGGGGAACACACTGGAATCTAGAAGGCTAGCCCCTTCCTCCTCCAGCTTTCTTTCAGTGCCCACTACTGAGAGGCTTAACATTTGGCCAGCTGGCAAAGGAGAAATATTTTAGAGTCCAGTCCTATCATCATGGAGCAATAGACTTGGAGCTGAGAGGCAATAACTTGATAACTGGCACATGGAATACGGAACCTGGTGTCCCTCAATTAAGAGTGTTTTAATTCCATTTCATAGCTGTCCGCTCCAAACCAAGCTTCCAGAACGCAAAATCTTCAAGCACAGGAAGGAGGAAAAGGGACCCAGGGATTCAGGAAAACAGATCAGCATAATGAAAATATATCTATCTGTCTCCCTCCAACACTCGGGGAAGGGAAAAACCCATAATAACTGTTTTTGTGCTTTTTTTTTTATCCTCACCTGAGAACATTTTTAAAAAAATTGCTTTTAGTGAGAGTGGAAGGTAGAGATAGAAATATTGATGTGAGTGAGACTGGACTGGAATCATAAGCACTCGGATAGTGATTGAACCCGCCACCTAGGTATGTGCCCTGACTGGAAATCAAACCTGCAACCTTTCGGTTATGGGATCACACTCCAAGCAACTAAGCCACACCAGCCGGGGTTGTTTATGCACTTTTTAATTTGAGGTATAATTTATAAGCAGTTAAGTACACTAATCTTAAGGGTACTCCTTGACAAATTTTTGCATATGTATAGACCCAAGTGCCCCAGATAAAGAGAAAACATTTCCAGCTCCCTACAGGACTCCCTCATTCCCCTCCTGGTCAACAAAGAGATCCCCACTATTCTGACTCCTAGTAACACAGATAGGTTTCCCGGACATGCACAGTATCTTCCTGTTGGTGAGAAAAAAAATCATTGTGATTCATCCATGTTTCATTAAGTAGTAAAGCCAGAACAATGTTTAAGGGGAAAAAAAAAAAAGGGAAAAATCAGCCATGATGCTTAGAAGACTCTTTCCTACGAAGACAGAGCTGGTCTCAAGCATACCTACATATCTACTTTCTGTGAGGTAGATGTGTGAATATGTCTCCAGATCATCAGGCTGCCATCACTCCACTGGATGGGTGGTACTCCATTCATTGCGTGGGCCCTACTAACTCAGGTAAATAAATAGGAGATAAACCTCTGAACTGAGAGATGCCACCCAGTGGGTGGGGCAGGATGGGCTTTGAATCACTTGAGTCACTGCTGAGTCCTCAGAGTCTGGAATTGGCAAAGTGATCATGGGAAGGACCTGAGGGAGCCACTCAATGGACAGGGCTGAGCTAGAGCACAGTGGGCCAGCGTCCACAGGAGGGCTAGACTTGGGGCACACTGGAGGGGCTTTGAGCCCAGTGCCCCAGGTAAGCCCTGGGGGTAAGTGTTTGTGACGCAGAGGTGAACAGGTGCCAGGCCCTCACTTTAGTGCCTCGACTTAGCAGATTGGAGGTGTGGGGTGGGGACGGGATGAATGAGCTGGCTGGGCCTTTCTCTGTCTAGGGATTCAGCACCAAGAGCTGTGGCAGGGCTCAGCAGGTGATGCAGGGAGCTTTGGTTTCCAGAAAGGAATTCATTGGAAGGAGACTGGCATCTTTCACAAAGTCTAAAGATGGGAGTATTTGGGGACTGCAAAGGCAGGGACCAAGTTTCTTTTGCTCCTTTTGTGCTCCTAAGCAACCCCTCTCCCTGGCTCTGCAAGGTCTCTCATTAGCTTCTCTGTGCCTGCCTCCTCACTCCCTTCCCTTGGCTTTCTCTACCACATGCCCAATAAAATTTGGCTCTTTCAGCCTCATTCTCTGAGACGTCCAGAGGAAGGGCCTGTGGAGTCTGTCTCAGTCTCAAGAGAGAGGAGCCACTTGATAAACATCTGCTCCCCCACATCCATGCTTTGGGTCCTCTGGGGTCCAGGCAACAAGGCTGACCAGTTTCCTATCTAAACATTGAGACAACACATCCTGCAGGGTGGGTGCTATCAGAGATGACAGTTGCATGGGTAACATGCTCTAGAAGCTCACTGTCATTGTTTACACACACGTACTCACGAACACACACACGCTAACAAACAGGAGAGAGAAGCCGTGTGCCTGCACGGGTCTCCCTGACTGCTCGGAAGGCACTGCCGCGGGCTGCAGGCCAGGCCCTGGCGATCTGGGGCCTTACGACAATGTCTGAGGCCTCCAATGAGATGGGCTCAAAATTCAAAACAGGAACTCCTCAGTGGAGATGGACAAGGGTTAAATCCTCTGCAACTCAACTAACTCACAAGTGATAAATTGTTCTTAAGTATAAACTCTACAAGAGCTATACAGGTTCTTGTCGTATGTCGGGCATCAGAGGGCCTAGCTTTGTCTTTGGTTCCAACCCTTACCAGCTGCGTGGTTTTGGGCGAGTCAGCAAAGCTCTCTTGTGCTTGTTCCTTATCTGTAAAATATAAATAATAATAGTGCCTACTTCAGAGGTTGTTGTAAAATACTTCGAATGGGGCCTAGCACAGCAGGTTTGGCTATTAGTATATTTACCATAAGGTGAGGGTGCATTTTAATATGCTGGATATAATTAAGGTAGGGTCTCCAAGTGAGGGCCTGAGCCTCATAAAGGTTTTAAAACAGCCCTAATTATGTTCTTGTGACTATATTTTTATTTAATCAGGTGTAACTTAGATTGTAAACCACAGGTGCGTGGTTGTATCTTCATAAAAATTAATGGTTCTCTGCAGGACAATACTGCTCCCAGGGGTATTTTGGAAATTTTTTTTTTTTGTCATAACAAATAGGTGTTGCTGCAGGCCTTTAGTGGGGCTATAGTGGCACAATAAAAGATTTTTCTTGTGTCCCTTGGGACTTTCAAATACAAGTGAAGAGCCTGTTTATAATAATCCAATTCTAGAATCTACCAAACCTAGAATTATGTAGGTGGAAAATCTGCTCATAACTATTTGAGCCTAGAACTGCAGTAGCCCCCAGTTATCCATGGGTAGATATGTTCCAAGACTCCCAGTGCATGCCTGAGACCACAGAGAAGACTGAACTCTCTATATACTATATTTTTTCCTCTATGTACATACTTATGCTAAAGCTCCATTTATAAATCAGGCACAGTTAGAGATTAACAACAAGAACTAATAAAATAGAGCAATTATAACAATATAGTGTAATATGAATTTCTCTCTGTCTCTCTCTGAAAACCAAGACTAACGGGCAGGTCTGGAAACTTTCAAGGGCTTTACAAAAATGTTTGAGACTGCAAAGGTAACTTCAGATGAGTGATTTTCAATTTTTTGATCTCATGGCACATGTAAACTACTTACTAAAATTCTGTGGCACACCAAAAAATATGTGATTTTTTTTTGCCAATCTGACAAAATAAATAGATGTGATTTTGATTCATGGACATTGATTGGCTGGTTGTGGAGGACCCCATCCTGCAAAGTCCTCTGATTCTCTGCGGATGAAAGAATAAGTTGTTCCAGACACCAATGTCTGTTAAGGAAAGGGGATGACAATTCTCTCTAGTGGAGAATGCCCCAAGCCCTTCTCTGAAGTGGTTTTTATTGAGAACAATATGTGCAGGGGCATACAGCGTTCATGCAAAGCTTATCAATCAGTGTCTAAAGGCTATATTTACAGAAAACACATAGAGATCATGGGCAACAACTGAAGGAACAAGGAGAGTTGCCTCAGAACCTGGTCTATTAGACATGCTGAGGTCAGAAAGTCATTAAGGTATGGCTCCTGAATTCAGGAATTCACTCCTTCTGTTTGGAGCTTAAACATCTGGTTTTTCCTATCAGGGCAGTGCAAAGCAGAGCAAGCTTCAGTGGATACAATGCATTCTTTAGGCCAGGTTTCCCACAGGAACCCTCAGTGTTAGCATTGGATCATGTCTGCCTCCCAGCATTCCCAGTTTTCTGGTTGAAACTTACAAGCCCTTTTTCAAGTCCTGGTTCATGTGCAGCTACAATTCCTGATTCCACATACAATGGTCCCCAACAGCTGACTATTGTTGTGTTGGCTATTGTCATTTTTTAAGTTTGACAATGTAAGGGAAAAGAGGTCAGTGCCCTTGACTACATAGTCAGGTATTGAATGTTTTAAAAATTCTTGCAGCTCACCAGTGTGTCTGCCACTGCACACAGGTTGAAAATTGCTGCCCCAGATAACGATGAGCGGGCAGGGAGCGTGCATAGCATGGATGTGCTGGACAAAACAGTGATTCATGTCCTGGGAGGGTTGGTTGAGGGCTCCAGATTTCATCATGCTACTTTGAAGAGTGTATAATTTAAAACTTATAAATTTTTTATTTCTGGAATTTTCCATTTACTATTTTTGGACCAAGTTTGACTGTCAGTAACTGAAACTGTGAAAAGCAACACCAAGGATCGGGCAGGGATTTGTATATCTTTACAAATGAAGATAAGAGTTGTGGGTTGTTTCCTTTTGGCAAGGTTAAGTAAGTAGCACATTTCCTAGAAAGCAATATTTGCATATGTCAAGGAAAGATTGTATTGTTTTATTTAAAATTTTACTGAGTCCACTATTTTGAAAAGTCACTGATAGCAGTTGCCTTATATTACTGGATTAACTAAATTCTTCATTTTACCTGTCATCTTCATGGTGATTCCCCATTTACATAGAAATATTCTTATTTAGCCTGCATGACAAAGTGTCAAGTGCAAAGGAAAAGAATCAACAATATGCAGTTGAACATCAAAAACTTGGTTTTATAATGACCCACATGTGAACAGTTTGCCAACATGCCAACTCCTCAGTTCTTTTTTAATAACAGTCACCCCATCAAGACAAAGTGAAGATTTTATGAAAAATAAAAAAGAAAACACATTTATAAAGTTGACAGTTTTATTATACGTCTGAGATTTTAAAAAAAGCTTGAAAACTAAAATTCTCACTGAATGTTCAAACACATCTTTGAGTAGAAGGTAAAGTTGCTGTTCTCTTCTGAAATAATATAAATGCTTGCAAAATAGGGTAAGCAACCCATTGTAGAAGAAACCCCAGTTCCAGCAAATGCTTGGTTATGAGAAGGGTGAGAGGAACAAAATCCACTGAAATGATTTCATATTCCACTAAATTCTGATGATACTGTTCTAAGAAAAATCGATGAGATGGTGAAAGCTGTTGAGTATCAGCTGTGTAATGAGGGCAGGCAAGCGAATTGTCTTTTCTAGAGTCCCCTGTGGGATAAGACAGCTCTCTGCTTATGTGGATCAAGTTAAAATATGAAAAGAGCCACAGTGGACATTTATTTTCAAAATCACTGGCAAGGGATACAAAGGTGCTGACAGTGTTTGAAGTCCTTAAGGACAGTTTCATAGAAAATATAATTCCCTTTTCCAGAATTTTAGGATAGAGGCATAAATAGATACACTTTGTCTCCTTGCACAACCAAAAGAAGGACAACAAGAAGTTAAAAAACAAAAAATAACCAGAACTTCCAGAAAATCAAACTGTATGGAAGTCCGACAACCAAGGAGCAAAAGAAGAAACATCCAGACTGGTAGGAGGGGCAGAGATTGGCATCTGGGGCGGAGAGGACATGTGGCAAGGTAGCATCTGGAAGACCAGGCAGATAAGGAGGAGGTTGGCGGAACAGGTGATCCCACATTTGTGTGTGACATATAGAGAGAAACAGCTGCGCAATCCAGGGTTCCAATGTGGGAAAAGAAACCCTCAAAACCTCTGGAGGTAAAAACCTGTGGGGGTTGCAGCTGTGGGGGACACTCCCAGCCTTACAGGAGAGTCCATTGGAGAGACCCATGGGTCCTAGAACATATACAAACCCACCCACCTGGGAATCAGGACCCAAAATTGGGCCCTGGTAAAAAATTGGGCCCTGGGAAAATGGCCCAATTTGCTTGTGAGTAGTGGGGGAATTGACTGAAAGCCTGCTGAGAGCCGAGCAAGTGTCATTGTTCCCTATCAGACCCCTCCCCGCCACACAGCATCACAACACAGGGATCTGGGTTGCCCTGCCCTGGCAAATACCTAAGTCTCTGCCCCTTCCAACATAACAGCTGCACCAAGACAAAGAAATATGGCCCAGAAATGAAAGAACAGATCAAAGCTCCAAAAATAGAACTAAGCGATGAACAGATAGCCAACCTACCAGGTGCACAGTTCAAAACACTGGTAATCTGGATGCTCATTGAAATGGTTGAGTATGACTGCAAAATGGAGGAAAAAGCAAAGGCTATGTAAAGTGAAAAAAGAGAAATATACAGGGAACTAACAGTAAAGGGAAGGAAACTGGGACTCAAATCAACAATTGGGAGCAGAAGGAAGAGATAAACATTCAGCCAGAACAGAATGAAGAAACAAGAATTCAAAAAAATGAGGAGAGGCTTAGGAACCTCTGGGACAACTTTAAACATTCCAAACATCCAAATCAAAGGCATGCCTGAAGGAGAAAAGGAAGAGCAAGAAATTGAAAAATTATTTGAAAAGATAACGAAGGAGAACTTCCCCAATCTGGTGAAGGAAATAGACTTCCAGGAGATCCAGGAAGCTCAGACAGTCCCAAAGAAGTTGGACCCAAGGAAGCACACACCAAGGCACACCATAATTACATTACCTTAGATTAAAGATAAGGAGAGAATCTTAAAAGCAGCAAGGGAAAAGGAGACAGTTCCCTACAAAGGAGTTCCCATAAGATTATCAGCTGATTTCTCAAAAGAAACCTTGCAGGCAAGAAGGGGCTGGAAAGAAGTATTCAAAGTCATGAAAAACAAGGACTTACGTCCAAGATTACTCTATCCAGCAAAGCTATCATTTAGATTGGAGGAGCAGATAAAGTGCTTCCCAGACAAGGTCAAGTTAAAGGAATTCATCATCATCAAGCCCTTATTATATGAAATGTTAAAGGGACTAATCTAAGAAAAAGATGAAGATCAAAAACCATGAACAGTAAAACAAACAACTATCAACAGCTGAATCTAAAAAACAAAAACAAACTAAGGAGACAACTAGAACAGGAACAGAATCATAGAAATGGAAATCAGAGGGGAGGGGGAGGGGGAGAATGGGAGAAAAGGTACAGGGAATAAGCAGCATAATTAGAAGGTACAAAATAGGAAGGGGGAGGTTAAAAATAGTATAGGAAATGGAGAAGACAAAGACCTTATATGTACGACCCATGGACATGAACTAAGGGGGAAGGGAATGCCAGGGGAAGGGGCGATGCAGGGTGGAGGAGAATAAAGGGGAGAAAAAAATTTGACAACTGTAATAGCATAATCAATAAAATATATACTTAAAAAAGTAATTAAACAAAAAAAAAATCAAGGTAATTTCTATAAAATGCGTAGTACTGAGCCTGGCACAGAGAAGACACTCAATCAGTGGTGTTCCCCTTTCTCTTCTCCCACTGAGCACTCTTTCCTCACCCTTTTGGTATGGCTTGTTCCTTCACAATCACAGTGGGACCAGGGTCATATAAAAAAAAAGAAAATATAATTCCCTTTTCCAATGTCATTGTGTGCATCACAGATTGAGAGTCTCGGGTATAATTTGCTGGTCATTTAAAAGGTTTACAGGCCATTAAAAAAATTAGCACCAGATGTTCAGTACAATGCAAACAAACATGTTGTGATAATTGTGTTATTTTATTTTAAATTCCTTGCTGTTTTTCAGGATTTTCACTGTTATTCTGATACAGCCCCATGTGCTGTATGTTTGAAGGCCTAACTTGTCTAAGACTTCTGGTGTTCTCTTCTAATCCAGCTTCTATTCTGTACCACCCGATGAAACAAAATAACCCCAGGCCACAAAAAAAAATATGGAGTCCAAAACTCAATCATGTAAAATGCAGGGTTGCATTTTTGTGATGTTATTAAAAACGTTTTTTCCAGAGTCAGTCAGTCCGGTGGGCCTGGGTGGTATTTATTAGAATACCCAATTATAGAACAATTCCCACTTCTTGAAAGCTTCCAGTCGAAAGCAAAGCACTCTTTCCATAAACCCTCCCAAAAGTCACCTAAAACAAACCTAAATCCTGAAGTCCTTTTTACCACATTTCCCCCTGGTTTGTGTTTTCCCTACTTGCAAAAAGCAATAATTTTAACTTGTTCAACCACAAACATTCCTGAGGGTCTTTGGCTAGGAGGTATCAACAGAAACTGTAGTGATATCTATTTCTGTCTATATATGTTACTTTGTGCAACTGTGTATGTAGTTAGATTATATTCCACTTCAAGATAGTAAAGAGGCTTTACAAAGTATTGTTATAAAAAGAGGATATTGAGTTTGGTAGGACTTGGTAATTTTAGTAGTTTGGTAGTTTGATAGTTTTGATAGAAATTTCCTGAACTTCACCTATGCACAGATAAATAATGGTGTTTTGTTTTATCTGCATATAATCCTGTGTGTGAATGGAGGCCTTGCATGGGATGCCATTTAAAAGAGCAGGTTGTGTTAAATTATTTTTTTAAATAAATTGTCCTCAAACTAAGCACGCAGCAAACTATTCTGCTTTGCAGCTTATGGAAAATGACTGGCAAGGCCTTGCTTGGAGGAATCTTGTCCTCCTGTGCTTTGGTTTCAATCCCTTCAATGAATCTTTGGTCATTGTTTCACATTCCCTGTTAACTGGACATTTAGGGCATTATGGTCCTGGCAGTAAATCTTGTTATTGCCATTCAGGACGTTCACGCAGCTCTATCATCTACCTTTCAAATGTGTGCTGTTTCCTCTGGCTGATGGGCACCACATCAGGCATCTCAACCATCCTGCCAGGAGCGGACTGTTAAATTAAACAAAAGGGCCAAAGTGTTTTTTATTACCTCATGAATTGAAGGTGCCATTTTTTTCTTTTCAAAAATTAACTGCTAAAAACGGGGAGGGGCCCTTTGGGAATTCTGAGATGCTCCAATGATTAAGATAAATGATGTTTTATGAATGAAAAAAAATAAACCTCTGCCTATGTAGGCGTTGTTTCCCGGCGGCATGCCCGCCCTTGTATCAGCACACTTCTTTCACCTGCTGGTTCCCTTGGTGCATGCCAGAGAGCAATTTGTCAAAGAAATTTTTCTCTTAATAATGTGAGGGATGAGGTGGTTTAGATTACTTACAGTTGAACATCAATATGTGAACTTAAAGGTTCATGACTTTCTCTCCAATTGCCTCCCGCCCCAAGTCTGAAGCATCAGGATCATTTCTTTGTTCACTGATTCCTCCCAAGCACTTAGAAAGCGCTAGAGAAATATTTCCTGATGCATGAATGACTGGATGAGTCAACCCATCAGGGATTCATCCATCTCCCTCCTCACGTCAGCAGTGTGAACCCTTGGCAACCAAGGGCCAGTTGGACCTTGCTCCAGCCATTGTGGGAGAAGGATGCACAGAGGCCTCAGGGCCTCACCCTGACCACCCACGCGGGACATTTCTTTCCAGGATCAGGTTCCGCCTTCCGAACCTGCTGTCCTGCCAGAAATTGAGGACAGAGGCAACTCAGACAGGGTGGGTCCCCCGAATAGACCGGCCCTCTCTCAGGCCTCTCGGGTGAGGGCGTTTACTGAAGGCACAGTGAGGTCAGTTGAGATGCTCGCTCCTGCCCTGAGCACAGGCTTGGGAAAATCCCTCTAGGCTTCCCAAGTGCCCCTGAGGCCCCACTCCTGCAGCCCCTTGAGCAGGGGCCGAAGTGGGCTCCTGGCTGGGTTTATGACCTCTGGACCTCTGCCCGAGCCCCTGAGAAGGGAGTGGAACACGAGCAGGAGGTGGAGGCTCTGTCACCCCAGCCATTCTCAGGCCTTAGCCCCTGAAACAGGAGGGTGGCAGTGGGGAGTGGTGGGCACAGCCAGGCACAGCCTGGCAGTACTGGGCTCCTCGCATTCCTCACAGCTGAGCAGCTAGTTCTGTGCCTTTGGCAAACTCTTGATCTAGATTTCATCTCTAAAAATCAAGCATATTACCTGTATTCTTTGTTTACATGGTAACACAATCAGAAGTACAAAGAAAGAGTGAAAGTCAAGTTTCTGCCCTCCCTGGTCTCCCAGTTTCCATGCTCCTGGATTCTGTGATAGGACAGCAGGACAGGTTGACTTGCAGGACAGTGAGGATGCTGCCGCCCAGAGAGCGCGCTTGCGCACTGGGTCTCTTGGAGGCTGGTTCTGGGGAACTGTGTCCCTGGAGAGAGGGCCTGCCAGGGGGATGGGTGCGCAGGTCGGGAAGAAGGACGTTCTCCAGGATGAGTCTGGCTCTGCTCGTTGTCTTCAAAAAAATAAAAAATAAAAATAAATTGCAAAGTGAAGGAGAAAGCAGCCTCATTACCAAAAACACTATTGGGAGTAAGGAAGGGAGATGGGTGATCTCCAGATTCACCTGGATGCCAGAAGGAAGCCCAGAGCTATAGGTAGTTGGGTGTGTAGAGGATAGGGAATGAGGAATAAAGAGGAAGAGAAGGAAGAGGGAGAGAGGAGGAAAAGGAAGAGCAGGGAAAGGAAAGAGGTAAAGAGAGGGAAGGAGAGAGAGAGAGATTGAGAGAGGGAGAGAGACTTGTTAAGACTTGGAGGGATGCCTGTGTGAGGCTTTAATGAGAGGGAGGACCTTGAAATATGGATCATTATCCTTCCTGTAGCCCCTTTTGCACTCACAGGCTAGTGAAGAGAGAGGAAATTCGATTTCAGTTTCCACCTGCTATGTGGTAGGCACTCAATAACCAGGGCTATTGAACCGAATAGCTACCTATGTCATGTACACACATCAAACTAGGATAACATTCACTGTGGTCCTCCAATTAATGTCCCAGTTCCACTCTTCTGAGATATTAGTGAAATCACAGCTGATTTAGGGGGAAGCCTTTGTCCTAAGCACAATCATTTCTTTCTATTCTTTCATCGTCCAGTTTTACACCATGACTGGTACCACATGGCACTTCGTTGATGCCGCTCGGGCAACACTATGGGACAATGCAGGATGGTTCCACTGGTCTTGGGACAATAAGTTCCCTCTCATTGTCCTGGGGGATATCCTTCATTGGGAGGTGAAGGGAAGGAAGGAGCAATAGGGAAGAAGAAACAAGGCTTTGTTTCTTGTTTGTTGGCTACTCTTTTTCTTGGAACAATAGCAATATTTGGTTTGTATTACAGCTTCCTGGTTGTGCTCCTTTTTCCATGGTTTCTCTTTCATGGTCTGCCTTAGAAGTGCCTCTCTTCCTTCTCCAGGTGGATGTGATACCTCCCAGAGTCTGTTGCTAGCCTTCTTATACCCTCTCCCTGGGTGGGCTCATCCCTCCCTGGGTGACCAGAAGTGGCTTTGATGACCATGTATTGACTCCCAGATTTCCCTCTTTACCCATCCTTTTCTTTGGACTTCAGACTTGTGCAGCCAACCTACTTCCAGAACAACACCTCAATCTTTCTATCTCTGCCCAGGATTCATGTCTTCTCCTCCAGCCCTGTGTCCTGGTTTTCATTTTCTCAGTGATTGCATTTACTTTCCTCCTCAGCGCGCCAGCTTCTTCGCCCCTTTCTCAGCCTACCGACCTCCAGCTGTGCCATTCCCGCCAGGAACCACTAAACCTGCTCTCCAGCCCATGCACTTTTCTCCTCATCCAGCCACCATCACCTCTTTGTTTCCTAACTTGTTTCCCTGCTTCCAGGTCTGTCCTCCTCCAGGCCTCACTCTGCATCGGGCCTGAGTGACGTTTCCAAAATGGACCTTTGATCAAGATCGTTGGCTCCAGTGTTATCACTAAAATCCTTCCTGTGGCTTAGAGGGGCTCTGACCTTGGTCTGCCTTTCCACAGTCATGTCTTATGACTCCAGGCTCAAGCACTGAGGCCCAGCCATCCTAGTTTGCTCACTTCCTTCAGTGTTTGTGCTGTGACAGAGGGACTTCCCCTTGGTACTTTCCTCTCTCCCTCATATTTCCTCCACCTCTCTTTCCCTGGCTATATTGACCCTGTAGATCCCTGTGGAGATGTTAACTAGGACAAGTGTTTCAAGGTCTGGGTGGTTATTAAATGCTGTCCTTGTTAAATGTTCAACTGCAGCACAGTATTTTGCAGGCAGCTATAACTTGATGAGCATGAAGGGAATCCAAATGACCATGCAAAGAAGAAATCAACATGTAATTAACCTAATAGTATACATAAGCAATGGCTAAGCCTCTCTCCAGTGAGACAGCTTTAGATGTGAATCCCCTGTCTCCTTTACTTGCTGCAATTAGATAAAACTACCTAACAATAATACTTGAATTTGGTAACAGAGACATTACTTGTGTAGGAAGTGTTCCCTGAATCGAAGACTGGCTCAGCTGCCCCTTAATACAGCTCTTTTCAGTTGTTCAGCTCTTTGCGGTTGGCTTGTTGTTTGTTTATCTTTCTTCTCCCCCTTGAACTGTAATCAGTTCGAAGGCAGGGACCCTGGCATCTGGGTCATTTCACTGTTCTCAGGACCTAGCATGGAGTGTGGCATGTAGCAGATGCTCAATAAATATTGAGTCACTGCTTACATGAGTAAGTTAAAGAACTGAACATGTGGAAACAAATGAAGACCAACCAAAGGAAATAAGCTAAGTTTATCTATTCAGAGTATAACAAGGGAGCCAGCCACCATCACTTGTCTTTTGGGCAGACTCAAGGCAGCCAAACTTTGAAACTTTGGCAGAGGAGCAGCCAAGTTTCATAGTGGAAAGAAGGAAGGCGTCAGGTGTGCCCTGACTGAAGCTTTTGGCATGGGCAAGCTGTAGGCTGGCCAGCTAGAAAGGGGAGTATCCGATTTAATTGGTTAGGGGTGGATAGGTGACTTTCTGTTGTTGGTCCTAAGTTGGAAGCATGGACAAAAATTAGGGAAACTGAGTTATTAGCCAAGTTTTGCCCATTTGAAGCCAACTCTTACAGGGGTTACTGTTTGGCTTTCTGGACTTGTTATGAGACCTAGCTAACTGGCCTTTTGCAAATAGGACTTACGGAGAGCAGTCTGGCTTCCTGGGCTGATTACTCTAGACAATGGATTGGTTTCCTAGGCTGGTTGCTTTATTTTTCTATATGGCCTGGCCATCGCCCATTTGTATATTCAGTCTCTTAAATTGAAATTTATTAGCATCATCTGTACACCTTACTTTGTATTGTGCTGATTATGTGGTGCCTCATGTACTCGTAACCATACCTCTGTGGGGTAGATATTACCATTTCTGCTTAACCTTGATCACTTCAAAGCTCATGCCATTTACATTGTCTGTCTTCTGCTCTCCTTGATGCCTTAGGTTGTCTCCCACACCCCACTCTCCACCCAAGTTAACTAAGGACAGGGTTTTGGGGGTTCTCTTCAAGCCCAAGGTTGCCATCTTCCCAGGCACATCATTATCTTTGCTCAGTTCCTTCCACAACATTAGATTCCCAGTTCTGGCTTTCGTCATCTTCAGTGACCTTCAGCTCCAGCCCTCTTTGGTCACCCACGCCTTAACCGTCAAGCACATCAGTCATCGTCACCAGGAAAGGCCTCTTCTCTGATGGACAAACACTATCATCCACTCTGTGATTGAAATAACATCCTTTCCCTTCGTCCTGCCAGGAAGTAATCCATTCTGGGTAAGGGCATTATGGTAGATTTCAAAATACTTTAAATACTTTCTGGTATTTTCTAAGATGTTGTCAATGTATAACATGAATAATACTCCCCAAGCCCTCTAAATATTATTTTTTAGTCTTTAAAATTGTGTCACCCATCACACTCTCTCTCTCTCCTAGGGGGAACAAGAATGTAACACTATATAATCACAGTCACAATGCAATCAGGACGTATAAAGATGAAGTTCCATTAAAGTAAAGTTACCATAATTAATTGGGAAGGTTTGCAAAGATCATGACAGACACAGTTGATATATAGAAATCATATTTGAGTGGCCACGTTCCAATATGCTGTGTATGGTGGTTAATTTTATGTTTTTTCTTGGCTAGGCCATGGTACCCAGGTGCTTGGTCAAACACCAGACTAAATGTTGCTGTGAAGATATATTTTTAGATGTGATTAACATTTAAATCAGTAGACTTTGATTAAGCAGATCACCCTCCATACTGTGGGTGGGCCTCATCCAATCAGATAAAGGCCTCAAAAGAAAAGACTGAGGTGCCTTGAGGAAGAAGGAATTCTGCCTCCAGACTGCCCTTAGACTCAAGATGGCAGCTGGGTCTCTGACCTACTGGCCTGCCCTCAAAATCTCATGAGCCAATTCCTTAAAATTTCTATCTGTTCCCATCCTATTGCTTCTGTTTTTCTAGGGAACCCTGACCAATGCACTGGCTAAGGGCTATATGTACTGAACAAAAACCCCTTGGCACAGCACAAGTGAAGATCAACAGGACCCACCTCTGTAAATTGCTTCCTCTCTGCCCCCAGCCTTTAGTCTTCCCCACCTCTACCTCCTCCTCATTAAATCAGGCACAGCATCTGATAACACTCATTTATAGCTGTTGACTAGGTTATCCTCTAGCAGGTGGTTTTCTGCCAGTGTGTGATGTTATTAGCATTTTTAAGCTTCTTGTTTCCAAGTTGAAGAAGGAAGATTCTTACATTATTCTTAAATAAAGGATTTTCCACTTTATCGTAAGACATCCTGAAAGTAAATCTGTCTTAAGCCTTGGGGGTGGAGGCATGCCAAGTTTTATGGAATCTTAAGTTTATACAATTTGAAGTCCCTAGTTAGAGAAAAGAATAGAGAGATATCTGACTTCTGCAATTTCCAGTGATATGTGATCCTATGAATGCCTTGGGATGGCCCCGACCAGGGCTTAGGAGGGAAGATGTAAAGTGAGGGGCTCTGGAGCTTCAGTTTTATGAGCTTCAGGGTAAGTCTCCCTCTGCTTGCGGGCTTCTAAGCGCAGGGACAGGAAGAAGGGCTTTGGCCTCTCAGCTTGGTTGCTGGCCTTGTCCCAGCGGCTGGAGAAAGATACATTTCTCTTCCTCCAGATCCAGAGCACCCCTTCCCTCCAAGCCCTGCCAGCAAGAGTTGCCAGATCCTTGTCCCACTTCCATCCCTTCCCTTGCTCCACTTCTCTGTCCTAACCCCTTGTCCCAGAGGTTCCAGGGCCTCTTTGCACGCCTTTGCACACTGTTTTTTTAGGGAGTGTCCAGTGACATTTCAGATGACAACCTGTAGCCTGCCTTGTCTTCCACCCTGCAAATGCAAATGCCTGTCTGTACTTCCTGAAGCTTTTCAGTCTCTGAGGACAGCATTTCTGACTGTGGGAAAGGTGGTATAATTGCAGCTGCTTCCTGAGTGGGCTCTTTCCTCTATGGTCCTTTCTCCACAACTATGGACAGCAGGCAGCACCGCCCCCCGCTTCCAGCCTCGTCGGACTTCCGAACACTGAGCGTCTCTCTCTCACAGAAGCACACTCATGCTGTTCAAAGCGGTGGTTCTCTCACTGTGCCCAGAGATAAGTATTTTTGGATTGTTTGCTTTCATATATTCACAGAGCCTCTGATTTACTAGCACCTTCTCTCCTCCTTCTGGGAGAGAAGCTCAATGACTAGGTGGAAATTTCTGCCAATTCCAGGGGGCTGACATGCTCAGGGTCCCTCTCAGCTCTGCATTCCTGCATCGTCAGCACCACTGGGCTCAGCTGTACCCCACATTTCATGGCAGTTCCTTCCCTTCCGCTCCCATGGACTGCAATCAGGGCTTTTTTTCTTTTTTTATGTTACCCAAGAACCACACACACAGACATATATGTGTCATAGACTTTACTGAACAAGTAGGAACAACGGAGTTGTTTTATATCACAGCAAAACACAAACAAGTTAAATTAAGTAAGTATGATTCACATTTCTTACAACCACTTTTGGCAATTCCTCTCTTGCCTCCTTTCTCCTCAGACATGGTTCTCTGCTAAGTTATTTGCTATGTCTTTCCCCTCATCCCTTACTCCCTCTGAAGGCAGAAGAAACCTCATTCCACTCAGATTAAAAAGCAACAACAAAACAAGTCCTTAATTCTGCTACACTTTAAGTAAAAAGTAGAGAAAAATGAAGAAAACAGAAGCCCTCGCTATTATGCAAAAATAAAATGGACCCCTCTCTTTCACACAGTGAAGTGCTTCAGCAGTAGACACACACACGCACACCGCCGGCCTTGCCTCAGAAGGGTAGAAGCCTCCTGGGGTCCCCAGTGACACTCCATCTCCCTCTATTTTCTCATTTCATTTTCTCCTCTTGGATCCCAAAGCCTGTCAGGGAAAAGCACCGCTCCTTGTTCTCGCTTCATGAAAGTCCATGGCCTGGTACCACCCTGAATAGTGGGGCAGGAAAGGCACAGACCCGGAGAGATCCGAGTGGTGGACGAAAGTTCTGCTAGGAGCGTGAAGGTTTATTTAGGAACAAGGAAGATGACCGTGTGATGGAAAGCCACTTGTAGACCCCATGCTATGCACTCCACGGGCAGCCTCAAAACTTTCATTGCAGAAGGCTAGCCCAAGACAGATTCTAAACCTAGACGCCCGGGTCCTGCAGCTCGGCCCCTGCCCTGAGCTTCTCCAGCTCTTCGCTGCTGTAGCCTGTGGGGCATGGCTGGTACTTGGTACCTGCAGCTTCTGTCCATGAGGAGCAGTGATGATGCCATAGGCTGCAGATGCCATAGACAGCAGCCAGAATGCCTGCCCCTAAAATCAAATGCCAGCAGAAGAAGATGGTGAGGAAGGCGAGGTCCACGGGGTTTTCTGATATCCAGGGCTGCCCGGAGGGAGGAACGTACAGCACCATGCAGATCTGCAGCAGCCAGGTGCTGAACACCAGCCCCATCCAGGACTTGAGCAGCCAGAGCGGGGGCTGGTCAGGGACCCAGACCTCGATGAGGAGCACCAGGCCGACCAGCAAGGCAGGCACTATGAAGAGAACGTGCAGGCGGATCTCCAGGCCGTCCTTGTGCTCAATGTGGGCTGCCATCAGCAGCGCCAGCATACAGCAGGCCAGGGCCTCGGCTGCTCGCTCCAGCTTCATGCTCTGCCGTGCCAGGCACGACTGGCTCACAATGTCCACCACGCCACTGAGCAGGAAGAACCCATACATGGTGACATGCTGCCAGCTATTTGGGAACAAGAATGGTCGCCGAGGGTCCTCCCAGTCTATTATCTTCAGCCGGTTGACTCCTGGGGGGTAGAAGAAGTCGGCTATCATGCCAGTCAGGCTGATAACGACCTTCACCATTCCTTCCACAGGTACCTGCTTCCACCAACTGTGTCCTCGCTTCTCCCTTGGGGGTAGAGGGTTAAAAAACTTCTGTCCCCGTAGCAAGGCCAAGGATGCCCGCACTGAGTAGTAGAGTGAGTAGAAGAAGAAGGACAGCGCTGGAAGCAGGTGTCCCTCAAGGTTCCCCATTGTCTCTGTGTGTGTGTCCGGGCCAACAGGGCAAGAGCTGGAAGATGAGCAGCAACCTCACAGGGCTCTCCTCCCGAGCAAGCGTGGCTGCTTCAGAGCAGTGGAGAGATTTTCCTGACCCAGCCCCACCCCAGCCTCCCACACTTGGAAAGGCCTGCCTCCCTGTGCTGGAGGCACCTGAGTCCCTCCCAGGGTGGGTCTCCTGCAGGCTGAGGCTTCACCTCACTCTGTTCCTCACTTAGATGGGCTACGCCTGGAATTGCCACCTCTGCCCCTCGCAGCTGCACTCCTTCACTCTCTATCTCACTGCCCTTCCACCACACCCCACAACAGAGGGGAGGGAAGAGCTCAGGCATTCCAGCAAAGAAGGGTGGTGGCTGTCTCTCTTCTATGACTGTGTTATGTGCTGGGCACATTGCATGTTTCTTCTCAATTAAATCGCTCAGCAACTCTATGAGGGAGTTATTATTAAGCAAATTTTATAGGTGACAACAGGACTCAGAGGGGTGAAGGGTACCACATGATAACACACCTACCAGCCAGCATGTGGTCCCAGGTCTATTTATCTGTTTACAAAGTGTTGAGTTTGTACATAACAAAGGGACTGAATCTCAGCTCCAACATTGCAAGTTTCAGGATTATAGGCAAGTTACTTTGTCCTCTTTCTGCCTCAGTTTCCTGATCTGTAGAATGGGAATAGTGATAACTTCATAGATCTGTTGTAAAGCTTAAGAAGAATAATTTATGTGGAGTATCTGATACATAATAGATACTCAATAAATGGCAGTGATTATTAGTAAATTTACCATTCTTATTACTAACATTCCTTGCTAATTTCCTATGATGTTGAAGTTGTGCTAGTATTTCTATGAATGATACCAAAGCAGGAATCAAAGTAAAAAAGTAATTATATTGCAGATATAAAGTTATTTTATTAATAGTAATTGAACATCATAATTAACAATTTACTTATATATTAAATTACTGTTAACAAAATTCAAAAGAACAAACCATAAAATTTTACTCCACATGTAACAAAATGTTAGTTTCCATACAATGTAAAGAGCTCTTACAAATAGGAAAGCTAAAAATGAACTATTCAGTAGGAAAATGGGCAATGACATAAAGTGGCTATTCAAAACAGTAAATGCTTATTAAATCTATGAAAACAAGATAGTAAATCTCACTGGTATGTGAATGAATAATAAAATCTTCATGATACCTGTTATGAGTTGAAAGTTTGTCTGCCCTCACTGTTTGTATGCTGATGCTTTAACTCCCACTGTGATGGTATTTGGAGGTGGGTCCTTTGGGAGATGATGGTTTAGATGAGGTCTCGAGAGTGTAACCCTCATGATGGGATTAGTGCCGTAAAGAGAAAGAGAGAAAGATGTCTCAGAAGAAAGTGTGTGCTGTGGTTACTGGGTAGAGTGTTTATATATATATTTGATATGGTTGGTTCATTGTGTTGTTCAAGCCTTCTATTTCCTCACTTACTGTCTGTCTGCTGATTCGCCCATGTGCATACACTGAGGAAAGGCCATGTTGAGCACAGGGCGAGAAGATGGCTGTCTGCAAGCCAGGAAGAGGGCTCTCATCAAAACCTAGTCGTGAGGGCACCCTGATCTCCGACGGCCAGCCTGTAAAATATCTTCCAGCCTATGAATATCTGTAGTTTAAGCTACCCAG
>NW_026555021.1:0-61087 GCF_021234165.1 Pteronotus mesoamericanus | reverse complement strand
GCCAAGGAAAAGATGAATTAGATTGGGCGGAGCAATACTGTCCATCAGAGGGAAAACCCGCCTCGTGTCGCCCATTGGCAAGTCCTAACCGAGGAGCTGCTATCCAGATACAGTGAACACTGGGCGCCCCCGTGTGGCCTGTGCACGCTTAGGAACACCCCCACAGGGCAGACTTTTCTCCAGGCACGTTCAGACCCTAAATTCAGTTTAGGTACTCTCTGGAGGCGCTCACTTCGGCATATCCTCCCACCAGGACCTTCTCATTCGTTCGTTCCTTCATTCACGCATTCAGCCGCTCATTTCGCCCTTCCCTGAGCCAAAGACTCCAGTAACTGCTGGCGCTACAGCAATGGCTAAGACAGCGCTTTGTGTTCTCTTGGAGCTAGTTTAGTGGAGGAGGCAGGCATGAAGTCATCACAGCCGAGTGTAACAGGTATTGTGAAGGAAGGACAGAGTTCCTTACTACAGCACATGTGAGGAGGATGGCTATGTCTGAGCCTGAGGAAATGACATTCAAGCTGAAATATGAATGATGAGTGGTAGGTGAGTATTGTGTGTTTGGGGAGAGGGGGTGGTGGTCGATTCAGGCAGAGCAAACACACTTTGTGAGAAGTCCCAGGGTAAGCGACATTGATATTCATTGAAGGAATCTGAAAGAAGTGCAGATCTTGAGTGCGGAGTCTGAGAGAGGCTGAAAGAAAGCTTAGAAGTAAGTGTGGAGCAATCAGAGGAATTTTTTGTCGGGTTCATGAGACCTTCCTGAGAGCTAGGGTTTGAAGCAGAGGCATTACCCAATCCGGTTAGCGTGGCTGCTGTGGGAAGGATGAGTGGGAGGAGGCAAGGTGGAAATCTGACCAGAGAGGAAGCTGTACAGTGGTCAGGCAGAAGAAAACAGTGGCCCGGCCTAGGGTTGTGGCTGTGGGAAGGGGGGAGAAGCGGGCAGGTCTGATTTGCTTTAGGAGGTAGAGTTCACAGGATTTGTGATTGAGTAGTTGAGAGATATGTGGTATACGGAGACATCAAGGAGAACCGCAGGTTTCTGGTTTAGAAAAATGGACTTCTACCCCATTTGCTCAACAAATATTTATAAGGTGCAATAAACACTCTGAAACAATAGGCCTCATTTATTAAGTGGTGGGTGTTATTATAGCCTCATTTTATAGACAAGCCTGACATCTAGAAAGGCTTAGTGACTTGCTCCAAGCCCCAGTCATAATAAGTGGCAGAGGTGGGATTTGAACGGAGGACTGTATAGCTTTCAGACTAACTCACTGTACTTCATCAGAGAGCTAAGGATCACCTCGGAGCTTGTTAAAACTCAGAATCCTGAGCCACCCACCCTACCTTGCATCTTGGAACTCAGAATCTCTGAGACACGGGCCCAGCATTCTCTATTTTAAATAAGTATCCTAGGTGATTCTGATGCACACTAAAATCTGAGAATCACTGTCACCGTGCAGCCCCTCACTGTCCTAACTGGAGAAATGTGCTTCCGTGGTCCCGTTGAGCCTTGCCCAGCTACCCTGCGATTGCTGGAGGCAGAGAGTGGGAAGTCAGATTCCAGGTGGCCTCAGAAGCAAGATGGTAACACTTAATCATCTTACTGCGGAGTACCTAGTTCCAGTCCTGGAAGCTCCGCTGGGGTACGTAGGGCCATGGGTCCAGTGCTCAAAGACCGTGCTCTGAGCGGTCAGTCCTTCTGGCCAGAGACGTAGGGGGTATATGGGGCTGAAGCAGGAGTGGAGGTGGGGGTGCCTTCAGACAGAGGCCCAGATTCCACCCCCAACCCCAGGTACTTCTGCCTCCCAGATCTGTTCTCAACCCTAGGAACTTCCAGGATCACCCTCAAGGCGCTAGGCCCCCAGAGGAGTCTTACAGATCATCTTGAGGAGCTCTCCCGTCGTAGAGCTGGAAAGCCTGAGGCCCAGAGAGTGGACTGCTTGCCCTAGAGTCCCCTTGCCGTGGCAGTGCTGATTGGAGTTGGACAGCGTAACATTTCGGCAGGTGGCCTAGCAGCAACATTTCCCAGCTGGAGCACTGCTGGTTGTGAGGCGGATCTGTGAAGCCGACACTCCTGTTTGCGCAGCATCTGTGCCAGGCTAGGCCTCGCCCTGGGCAAACACAGCATGCGGGGTGGCAGGCGCTGAGCTCCTTTGTTCTTGAACCTGAAAGCAGAGGTAGCAGAGCCAGGCGGTATCAGAGGGCCCGTTCTGACCGGATGTTGGCACCATGGTTCCCACGGGAATGCTTCCTGATCAAGAAGCAAACAGGCTAAAGGGCATCTGGCTATTGGCTACAACTGCCTATGGCAAGAAGGTGACCAGTAGCCTGGCAACTTAGGGGGCATGAGGAGGGGCAGGTGGAGGGCTGGGGACTGAAAGCCAGACTACATAAGGACTGGAACGCCTTCACCTCTTCAGGCCTGGATGGGCAGAAGGTGCTAAACTGCTTATCTTTCCAGGCTGAGGTGGTGCCAAGGAACCCAGGGAGCAGGCTTTGATTTGGAATGAAAGGAAAACACCCAGACTGAGGTCAAAGCAACTCTCCCTGAGCTCATCATCCTTTGCCCATCTGAGCTCAGGAGGAAGTTTGATGTAGGAGCAAGAGTTTGGGCTTTGGCATCTGAGAGACCTAACTCCAAATCCTGGCTCAGCCACCTACCAGCTGGGGGACTTATGATAAGAAGCTGAGCCTTTCTGGTCCAAGGTGGGACGATAACCATACCTCCCTTGCAGGGTTATTTACAAGAACCCTGGCCACAGGGCCAAGGGCACTAGATAATTATTGCCCAGTCCCCAGAACCACACTGGAAACTCTGTCCGTTTGGGGACAACTGAGGAATGTGAATTGAATTGGGACTCAATGCCCATGTGGTTGTGATCAACTCAAGAGTCTCCTTTAAAAAGATAATAAATGTGGGCCTCTGAGTTTGTGGGTTGGGGATCCCCCAAAAAGAAGGACCAAAGGAGGAGAAGAGAGCTTTGGAGCAGTAGGTGATGGTGGGATTGGTTTGATGAGAGCATTTTGGGCTTTGGTCGAGGATGAGGGTAAAGGCAGGGAGGCCACAGGCCAGAGCTGGTGGTAACAGGGCTGGGGTTGTATGTAGCCCGCTGGTCTGAGCTTGTATGGCTGCTCATTTACGGGAACAGAAGGGAAGACTTGGGGGGGGGGCACCCATTTGTCTGGGGAGGTGGGCTTGCACTGAGGGTGTCACTTTGGACTGGCTGTTTGGGAGACCTGTCACATATCCGAATGAGCCCATAAGCAGACAGCTGGCTTCACCTCTCCCATCTCCTCCACTGGTGCCCTCCGTGCCATCTAAGCAGCCTCGATGCTGGTCTCTCCGCAGGGCCTTTGCACCGGCTGTTCCTTCCGCCTGGACGCCCCTCTCCCAGCCCTTGCGGAGCTGCCTCCTTCAGTATTTAGGCCTCTGCTTACGGGCCACCGCCCCGACCCCTTTGATGTCCTCCTCCTCCCTGCACCGTCACTCTCAGTCCCGTGGCGCTCTTTTCTGTGCCTCGTACTCCTCAGTACCAGATGAGGTTATACTATTTAGTCGTTTGTTTACATCTGTAGTGCCTGTCTCCCCTTCTGGAATAGAAACTTCCTGAGGGCAGGGGCTTGTCTTATTTAGCATGATTCCCCAGGGTAAGAACCAGTGCCCTGCATGAAGTAGCGTCTCCATAACAATTCACTAAATGAATCAGTACGTACAGCAAATCTGTGGTACCCGTGCTGTTGCTGCCTCTTCCCAAGCCTGTGGCAGACGTGCTCATCGGTGATGGAGTCTTTCCCCAGTGGGAAGCTGCCCACTTGTCCTTGTCATGATCAGAGCTGGCGCAGGAAGTTTCACTGACCTTCCATCCCTATAGTGAACAAAGGTCTCTTGCTTGCTACCCGTGTGACCTCGTGTGAGTCTTTTAAAGCTCTTTGGGCCTCAGTTTCTCCTCTGATGTCATCAAGTTGTAGAGGAGTCTTTCTGCCCCCCGCCTTTATGGGTCGGGCCTCCAGTCTGGAGCCACGAGCTGCCTGCAGACACGCCAAATCCCCCCAGAGAAAGGGCTCCGTTCCTGTCTTTCTCTTGAGTCACAACCTCTCCTGCACTTTCCTCTTCTCTCTCTCTCTCTCTCACCCCCTCCCTGCTTCCCCTGTTTTCTCACTTGTCCCTGAAGGCAAGGCTAGAAGCGACCTTTGTCACCTGGTCCAACAAAACCCTCGTTTTCAGGTGGGGAAACTGTGCTCAGAGAGGGAAAGTCAATGGAGCTAGCAATCCAACAGAGACTCGTTGTCCACACCCAGCGCCTTGGCAGCAGCCGTCTCTCTCTGCCCTGGATCCCCCCACAGCTTCCCCCAGCCCTGCCCCCCGGGTCTGGGCACTTGTGTCAGCACCTCCTGTCCATGGCGGGGTTGGGGAGGGGGGGTGCTGCAGCCTCCTTCTGCTTCTACTGGGGCACATTCCCAAGCCCCAGGAGGCTGACAGCTTGGCTTCCCTGCAGGCCCTGGGCAGTTGGCGGGAGAAGGATGCCCTGTGGATTCCTGGCTGCTTCCCCCACTTCCGAGGCACCCATTCAAAGGAGGGGGAGAAAGACCCAGGCTTCTTCCTCCACAGTTGCTTTCGGAAGTTGCCTCGGGTTGTTCGGGCCAGTTTGAGGCCCTTTGCTGTTCCAAAGACAATTAAAGGCCTGTTGGCCGCTTCTCCCCTTCGTCTTCTGCCCGTCCTACCTGAGCATCGCCCTCAGTCTCTTGAAACTAGTCTGCAGCCAGTACCCTCTCTGACAAGAGCTCAATTTTGCCTTCCTGTCAGGAAGGCTCAAGGAGGAAATGGATGAGTATTGACTAAACCTGTGAACTTAAGTGGAGGCGCTTCAAACATCTCCCAGAGAGAGGGCGCTTCACTTGCCTTTGGGCCTGCCTGTGCAGAGCCCATGTTTGCAAACGGTCTATCTGGTGGAGGAGCTGAGCCTCCTTTTCTAGGAGCTATTTGGGGAAACACAATGTTTGCAGGAACAGAGAACCAGCTCCCTGCTCAGGAGGACAGCGAGGACCCACAGGGATCCAGAAGTGCTAATGCAAGGCCGGTGTCCATAGACACTAGGGGGAAAGTTTAAAAATGGGTAAGACTGGAGCTGTTGTCGGTTTTAACTAGGAAGGAGGAAATATCAAGGACTAAGGGAAATTCTGAGGGAGAAAGGTTTTAACTCAATGCTCAACATTTCATCCCGTTTACTGAGCAGGTGGTGTGCGCTGTGGGGCACAGGCACCAGCAGACACTGCCTTACCCCCTGGGGAGAACTCCCGGCCGGGGACACAAAGGCTTCCTTGGAGGCAGACACTGGGCTGAGACCAGGCTGAGGCCTGCTCACAAAGAGGAACTGCCAGGGTTGACGACAGAGGGAAAAGGCTGGGCAGCAGGGGCCCTCAGCCTCAGGCACACAAAGGAATGACCTGGGGAGTTTATAAAATTGAAGGCTATCCTCCCTACCTGTGGGGGTTTTGTTTTTTTTTTTTTTTTTTTTTTTTTTTTTGGGGAAGGGAGGGAGAAAGAGAAAGAAACACTTTGCCTTCATACACCCCCACTGGGGACCTGGTTGGCAGGGCATTTGCCCTGACTGGGAATTGAACCGAGATTTTGGTTCACAGGCTGGCACTCATGAGCTACCAGTAATGTGCTTTAGGAGCTCCCCAGGTGGGTCTAAAGTTGGGGGCCAGTAGGGAAAAACACTAGATCATAAAGCCTGTGGTGGAGGGACATTCAGGAGTCACTGGCAAGGTTAGCAGGGCCACATGGTGGAGGACTCCACCCTGCGAGTTAAAGGTTTGGAGCCCCAAGGAGATAGAAAGCCTCATTTAAGTTTTAAAGTTTCACAGGCACTTCCTTTTTTTTTTTTTTTGAGAGAGGCGAAGGAATCAAACTGCTGACACTTTGCTCTTGCAACGCCGAGCCACTCCCGCCCGGGCGTCACATTTGCTTTTCAAAACAATGCCCTTTCAGTCTTGCACTCCCTCCTCCCTTCCCCACACCCACCTGATGTGAAAGAATCCCTAGAGATGCCCACTCAGGCCCCCCAGGGCTAATGGGACCTGCTCTCCTTCCCTCTGCATAGCTAGAGGCCTTTGCCAGGCCTGCTGCCAGCCTCAAGTGACGAAGGTTCATTGGGATGCCCCGGCCTCCTCCTCACTTATCCTCCCTCCCAGCATCTGCCCAGGTGCTGGCTCTGGCCAATTTCTTCCTGGGCTTCTTTCCCAGCCCAGCCAGACATGGCACCTGACCTGCCCCAGCGTCCCAGCGAGCACAGTACAAGAGAGGCATTTTCTTCTCCATGACTTCTGAAGCTGCCACGTGGGGGTCAGACCTCACAGCTTTTTCCTTCTCAGAGTGCATCCCGTCAGGCCTGTCTGGGTGCCTAATGCTACTCACAGAGTCCTTGCTGCACCTTCTGCTCCCCTGGAAGGAAAATAGCTCAGCGAAAGAAAGAAGGGCTTCGGAGTCAGCGTAGCAGGCTTAGGAACCTGACCCCACCTCTCATTAGCTTTGTGACCTTCATCGAGTCACTTCATCTGATTTGTCATTTCCTCATTTGTGAAATAAGGACACCAACCTCAATGGACAGTTGTCAGGATTAAATGAGGGAAATATGTAAAAGTCTGAATGGGGTGCCCAGCACACAGTAGGTCTTCAATAAATGGCAATGCCATTTATTATTACAAATTAATGTTAATTATTATTACTAGTGCTGGGTGCTCTGCTAAATTACAGAGTTTCTTTGAGCTCTAGTGTCATCTTTTTGTAGGATAAGGAGAAGATGTGATGCTCAGCTTGTAGAGTTGCTGTGAATACAGCGTGCAAGCAGAGAGTTTTTAAAATTAGATCTGAAGGCTACTCATGGCCCGAGAAAATGCTGGATATCCAAACAGGCCCTTCAGACCTCCTGACTTGGGCTCATCATGGACGTTTACACCACTGTTGGCTGGTCATCATGGACGTTTACATGACTATTGGCTGGTAAATTGACAGGGGCTTTTGACAATGCATTGGGATGAAGCCCGGGAGTTGTAGCATAATCATCGTCTGGCACAGTTTACAGATACAAGAGCAGAAGCCCAGTCTTTGCATCGTATTCAAATGCCCTAAGACAGGTCCTCCCAAGGACAAATCTTCATCAGTGTCTGTGACTGTAGCACAGAAGCCAGCTCTGGTTTGTGCATTTTCCCCTTCCTTCTTTCCTTCACTCACTGAGCAGGACTTTAATGAGGTGAGAGGTCTAGGAGATGGAATTTGACCAGAGAACCCAGAAACGGCCAAATCTTGCCCTCCAGTCATCCTTTCTTTCCATAAATTTCCCTGGCTGTGAGGATAAAAATAAAGGAGAAACCAAAGTGCCAGTTTGTTATTAGCTGAGGGAGGACATGATTTCCCCAAGGCGGGCCTCTCTGTGAGCGGTCGTTGGGGTCGGGGTGGGGTGAGTACCTCTTTCAGCCTCACGCTCCCCTGGGCCTTCCCAGGAGCTACTGGACCAAATGAGGGCCCCTTCCAAGTGCCCTGGTATTCGTGTGCAAAGATAGGAGAGGAGAAGTTGCTGGCCCCCAAGAAGGTCCAAGTTGTATCACTGACCTGGTGGCACAGGTAAAGGATGCAGAAGAAGGGCCACAGGAATGCAGGTGAGTTGGAATACGTTGTGACCGTGTCCCTCTCTGCGCCTTGGAAACTGGCCGAGTAAGTCAGCCCCCTTGGGAGCTGGGGCTGGTGAAAGCAAGGAAAAGGGCCGGGAGGGCGATGTTCTCCACTTCCCACAGGGATACAGTGAGCAAGACAGGCATGACCCCTGCCTTCGCGGAGCTGCTGGTCTAGTAGGAGAAAGCAATACTGGTGGGATTAAATTAGTAGAATGTAATTATGCAGAAGAAATGTGCAATGTTATAAAGCAGGGTCAGGAGGCCTGGCAAGGGCTGCTCAGAAACGTCACGGCGGCTGAAATGTTAAGGCTGAGTTACCCGGGTAAGACAAGGTGGGGAGAGGCGGCAGGGCAGGGAGAGGCACAGTGATGAATGAGATACCCTTCCCGAAATTTTCGCACGAAGTTGCAGAGCCTTGAATGTTTCCTGACCTGTCCTGAAATGCTGAGATCCCCCGGCTTGACCTTTGGGCCTTTGTCAGTCTCCCAGGACACAGTGCCCTGGGGAGACCAGCTACACCCATGACCCTCTCCCGTGCCCCCACCCCCCCACCTATCCACAGGCTCCTGGACATCTCCGCTTGGGTGTCCTCCAGGCATCTCCAAATACAAGGTGCCCCAAACTACAGCCATCTCTCTACCACTCCCAACCCCACCACTTCCCCCTTCCAGGTTCCGTAATTCAGCGAAGGACTCCATCCACCAGGTGCCCACACGAGAAACCTGTCAACATAGGTTCCTGTCCTTCCTTCATTCACCCTATCGGTTATCACTTGTGACAGATTTTAGTTACTTAACATTTCTTTTCACATTCTCTGGTCATCCACAACCTCCCCTCCATCTTAGCTGTTGCCTCGGTGTAAGTTAGTCTTTCCTGTCCTGCCTGTGATTGCAATTGCCTTCTCACTGGGCCCCAAACTCTTAATCATGGTGTCGTTCTGTGAAATTACCATTTGTGACTGAGTGAGGTGCCCCTGCCACTCACCTATCCTGGGTATAAAGATAAAGAGCGTGGGCTCTGCCTCAAGCACGTTGGGTTTAAGTCCTGCCACGAACCGTCAGTGTGACCTTGAGCAAGATATAACCTCTCTAAGCCTCTGTGTTCTTACCTTGAAAGCAGAGGTAAACAACACCTGGGTAATGGAAAACGGAGATAAAACAACAACAGAGCTACTGTTTCTGACACCTCCAATATATTTTTCTCCTTTTCACCCCTCCTTTGGGTGACCTACCTCTCCTCAACTCCACATGGCAGAATCACCAATCACAGAACCTGCTCCCGATCACAGGGGTGGGCGCTGGCCCATGCAGGGCCAGTCAGACGTCACAGGGACTGAAGTAGCTGGTGCTGAGCAGAGGAGCCCCGCCCTCTGGATAGGGTGTCGATGCCTAGCCATGGCCAGGTGGGTCCTGTCCCAGTCCATCCCAAAGCCGGGCTGTTCATCATTTCCTTTAATTTTGTGAACTTTCTTTTCCTCCCTCCCTCCCTCCCTTCCTCCCTCTCTCTCTTCCTTCCTTCCTTCCTCTCCTTTTCTTTCTTTCTTTCTTTCCTTACTTTCTTTCTTTCTCTTTCCTTCCTTCCTTCCTTCCTTCCTTCCTCCCTTCCTTCCTTCCTTCCTTCCTTCCTTCTTTCCTTTCCTCCCTTCCCTCCTTCCCTCCTTCCTTCTTTCTTTCTCTCCTCCCCTCCTCTCTCCTTAAGTTAGGGCCTATTTCCCCCTCTAAATCCTAAAATCTACACCATAGCCCTGTTGCCAGGATGGAAAGAGGCCATCAGTTCCAGGAATGTTAGCTATTGGGATGGTAGCCATCCGCCGCCTACCTAGTCATCCTGGCACCAAAGCCTGCTGGGAAGTGAGGCTCAGTGGGGGCCATTCAATGGACCATGGGCTTCCAGTCAATGGAGGGCCACATGAGGGCAAGGATTGTGTGTGATTTGCTGACGGGTGACCACTCCCCCTGTCCCAGGTCTGCACAGCGCCTGACATTTAGTAGGTCCTCCATAAACATCTGCTTACTATTGACGATGTTCAGAGTCTGCAGGTGTAACCACTTGCTGTTCTTGTGGCAGGGGTGGTCCTTGTAGCAGCTCGCCAGGCCCAACCTCCTGGGCCTGTGGTTGCTTTAGAAGTGCCAGCGTCCTCCCTCCTACAGGATCAGTCCTGGTCTCCAGCTCTGAATCTGTCTTCCTAGGAATGCCTCAAGCTTCAGTGCTATTGCTCTGTTACCTTTGTCTCTTCAGGATCATCGCAATCCCTCCATGTTGGGAAACTGCTCCTTTCCCAGCCCAATCATTTGATTCTAGTGGGCCCTCCAGTCAGTGGACCCAATGCCATGGCCCCAGGAATGGCCAAGGGTCTAGGGCGAGACCATGCTGCCACCTGCAGTCCCCAGAGCTGACATGCAGTGACTCAGGGCTCCCTGGCGGCCGTCCTCCCCAAACACGGCCCCGTCTGCCTGCATAATAGAACCCAAGGCAGAGAAGAAAGGCAGAGGCAAAAAGAGACTTGACACATCATTTGGATTCCTCTGTCCAGTCTGCTTCTGGGACTAACTCCCTCTGGGCGAGGGATCAACTCATTTCTTCATTTAACAAACTTTTATTGAGCTCCTAATGCATGAAATAAGTAAGATACTGTCACTGTCTTTGAGGGAGTAATTGCGCTGTGACAGGCATGCATGTGCCTGTCATGGCACACACAAAGGATAATGAAGGAAGCACAAAAGCATGAGGGCCACTGTTATCTGGGATAGGGTGGGTGGCAGCTCAACAAAGACTTCATGGGGGTGGTGACCCCCAGAGGGGCCTTGAAACGCCACCAGTGGGAGTGATCCTCAATGGGTCTACTCTTTAAAGTAAAAGCCTAGGCTGCTGAGTTGGAAATCCTTTGTGGGCTGACTTCTAAGGATAAGCCTGTGTTACATGAGCACGCTGCTGAGCTGGAGGCCTTCCCTCGGGAGGTGACACAGTGCTAGACGGGAACCCTTGAGCTGCCTCCCACCACAGGTCTCCCATTATGTCCTGCCATTTCCGCCGGAAGTTTTCTTGTTGGAAGGCCGCCCTGACCTACCTCTTCAGGTTGATCAAATGGCCCAATTATCTATGTAGGATCCCAGATTGTCTTGAACTGAATAGATGGGAGTGGGGAGGGGGCCTGCTAGAGAAGAAAGTGCCAGAGGGAGTCCAGCCATCCACAAGCTGTTAACTGGAGCCGGCTGCCCACAAAGGATCCCTTTGTTATTCCAGGAGGTGTTGTCACAAGAGCTTGGCCACAACTCGGGAAGCACATATCCAGGAACTGTTTTTGTGAAAGGGCTGGCGGGGAGCACTGTCTGGTGGCCTGGAACGGATTCTGATCTTGAGGAGACGGGGAGGGGGAACATCGCCAGGCTTCCCGGCACCACCTGACGCAGAGCTGGCTCTCCCATGGGCAATGACCAAGAAGCATGACCAGAACTCCACAGTGAGATCACAGGGAAAAGGGCTTCTGAGCTGTGATTGGCTCCCTCTCTGAAAGGTCCCGAGGGCTCCTACTTCTACCCTAAATCTTGTCATCATAGCAACAATTGTAGCTCTTCCCCTATGATTGGCTCTCCGGCTTTCGATTACATCGCGTTGACCGCAGTAGAATGTCAGAAATCTCAATGCTCTGCAGAGGAAATTAATCTGAACTGCCACTTTTCTATCTAGCGTGGCCATAGAATTTATCTTTCAAACCTGAACACTTTGCAGAGTCTACAGAGGTGCTTTTAGTCATTTTGCTGGGACAACTGGCATGAACTGAGACCATCTTGGGCAAACCTAGTAGTCGGGGCTCCCTCTTGATTCCCTCAAACAAAAGGTCATGACAACAGGATAATGCCTTGAAACAGATTGTTGGTGGCGGAGATAACCAGCCAGCCGGCTCAGATTCCTAGTGTACGCCATGTCCTTCGCTCCACGTTTCACAGTGCAATGTTCTGAATTAATACTGGCACAGCTTGCTTTAGCGACCTCTGTGCAGATGTTTCCGAGGACTGAATAGCCAAGAACATAGTCTAGATGTATTCCCTCTGTGACTATTCCTCCATTGTTTTTTTCGTTTTTTACCACAAGAGGCTATTAAGTGCAGGAGAAGAAGGTAGGCTTGTGTGTATGAGACCTGGCAACACTGAGTGTGGGTGAGGGCGTAAAGCAACAGAAACTCTGGCCCTCTGCTGACACCAGGGGAAACTGCACAATGAATTTAAAGAGCAGCGCCCTCAGCCCAGAGATTCCACTCTTGGGTGTGCACCCTTGTAAAACTCCTATGTGTGTGCAAAAGGGCACCTGAACAAAAATGTTTGTAGCAACAATGTCTACAGAAGTAACAATGATAGGTTCATCAACAGGGTGATGGATTTTAAAAAGTGATGATGAAAACAAACAATCTCATTTAAAAAATGGGCAAAGGATCTGAAAAGACATTTTTTCCAAGACACACAGATGGCTACCAGGTACATGTAAAAGCACTCAATGTCCCTAATCATCAGGGAAGTGCAAATCCAAACCTCAATGAGTTATCACCTCATACCTGTTAGAATGGCCATCATTAAAAAGATAAGGGCTAACAGGTATTGGTGAGGATGTGGCAAAAAGGAACACTTGTGCACTGGTGGTGGGAATGTAATTTGGTGCAGCCTCTGTGGAAAACAGTATAGAGGTTTCTCAAAAAATTAAAAATAGAACTACCAATTCCACTGCTGGGTATTTCTCCAAAGGAAACTTAATCACAATCTCAGAATGATATCTACACCCCCATGTTCATGGCAGAATTTTTTATAATAGCGAAGACATGCAAACAACCAAATTGACAACCAACAGATAAATGGATGAAGAAAATGTGGTACATATATACAACTGAATATTATTCAACCATAAAAAGAAGGAAATCTTGCCATTTGCAACAACATGGGTGGACTTTGAAAGCATGATGCTAAGTGAAATAAATGAGACAAAGACAAATACCATATGATCTAACTTACACGTGGAATCTTAAAAAAAAACACCTCATAGATACGGAGAAAAAATTGGCTGTTACCAGACACAGGGGGATGTGGGGGATGATATGGGTGAAGGTGATCAAAAGGTACAAACTTCTAGTTATAAGATAAATAATCCCTAGCTACGTAATGTACGGCATGATGACTATAGCTACCCATGCTATATAGGTTATTTGAAAGTTGCTAAAAGAGTGGATCTTAAAAGCTCTCATCACAACAAAAAAGTGTAACTATGTTTGGTGATGGATGTTAAGTAAACTCACTGTAATCATTTCACAATATGTACATATATCAACATATTATGTGGTGCACATAAAACGAATACTATGTTGTGAATTGACTATGTTGTATGTCAATGACTATGTTGTGAATGTTGTGAATACTATGTTGTGAATTGACTATGTTGTATGTCAATTACATCTCAATAAAAATAAATTTTAAAAAGTGATAATATATAAATTGGAGATATATGTGTCAATGTGGATAACTGTCAAAAACAATTTTGGGAGACAAAGCTGCAGGAGGATTTCTTTTCTCTGATATTGTCTGTCAAAGGCTCTAAATGTGGAATCCGATACTACGCACAGTTTATGAATCCATGCAGATGTGGTAAAGGTGTACAAACATGAACGAGAATGATAAGCACCGAACTCAGGACAGTGGGGTCGGGGAGAGGCAAGGGGATCAGGAGGGGGATTCAGAGACTTCAGCTCTGCCTGTAATAGTTTATTTCTTAAGCTGGATGGCGGGTAAGCAAGGCTCGTTTTAGACTTTTGGCTGAGACAGGGCTTCTTTCCAATTCCAGTCCAGTGCCTAACTTCAGTTGCCTTTGACGCAATGCTCAACCCATCAAGGTGCCCATTTCCTTCTCTGTAATGGGGGTACTGAGTGCCCAGCACGTAGGGTGGCTATGAAAATCCTTTCATGATGTTTTGTAAGGATTTACAGTGTTCGCTATGTAAAGGCACTATCTTGGCTCCTTCCGTAATAACCCCAGTGGCAGGTGCTCCAGAAATGGAGATGGAACTGAGCGGGTATCTACACCTGTTCCTGTGACCTGGGGTACAACTGGGCCCGTGCACTGTGGCCAGCGGCAAAGATACCCTGCCCCTGCCCAGGTGTTCTCTGGCTGGGTACATTGCTCAAAAATTCTCTCCTTGTCTCCCTGCCTCCTTCCTGTTCCTCCTCCTGCTCATTCACAGGACTAGAGACAGATGCCACAGTCACACAGCTGTCAAATGACAAAACTGGAATTCAAATCCAGGTGCCTCAAAGACAAAGCTCTTCCCAGCTGAAGCCAGGGGTCCACAACCTTAGTTACCTGAGAACCAGCTGGGGATCTTTCCAAACCACCTAAGTCTGGCCTGGCCCTGGGCATCTCGGACACCGTGACCACATGGCTCCCTGGGTGGCTCACCTTTCATCTTTACAGCAGCACAATCTCTGTCATACTCTTTTTTAAAATGTTTTTTCATTTATTTATCTTTAGAGACAGGGAAAGGGAGGGAGAGAGGCAGGAAGAGACACATTAATGCATGAAGGATACATCGATTGGTTGCCTGTCACATACCCCCAATCAGGGACCCGGCCTGCCACCCAGGCACGTGCCCTGACTAGAAATCAAACCGGTGACCATTTGGTTTGCAGGCTGGCACTCAACCCACTGAGCCACACCAGCCAGGGCTCTGGCATGCTTTTAGAAGAGTGCTCAGCACTCTGCAAGAGGGAAGAACTGAGACGGAGGAGAGGACCTTTCAGGGAGGCAGACAGACTTGGCCTTCCCACTTGAAGTGTCATCAGAAAGGGCTGCCCACCAGGTACTGAGCTCCTCACTGGAGGAAGTGTTCCAGAAGAAGTAGAGGCTGATGCTTCCCAAAGAGCTACCACATTTGTTCAGATTCTATTTGTTTTTCTCTCCACTGCCAACAAAGTGGGAATTTCCTCCTCACCTTTCTTACTCCTACACATGAAGAATTCTGGTGCAGGAAGGCATTAGGGCGATTCCTCCTCCGATCTCCAGCCACCCTCTCAGCAGCAGCACTGTACTCTGCATAGCAGGACCTTGCCCCTCACAGAGCGGACAGCCTTGGCAGCTTTCATTATTAGAAAGTCCTCTCTTCCTTAGGAGGGAAATCTCATGCTCTGCAATCATCTGGTCCTGGTTCCACGCTTCAGAGAGGCGGCATTCCTTCACTCCACCTGCAGGGTCTTGTAGGACACAAGAAGGAGTTTGGATTTTATTTCAAGTGAAATAGGGGACAAATGAAGCATTGTTCGTTGGGAGTGGCAATGTGAACTGATTTGGAATTTTAAATGAACATTTTACTACTGTGTGTAGTCTCGATTATAAGAGAGTAAGGGTAGAACCCAGAGTGTGGACTGCAAGGCTACCGGGGTAATTCAAACAGGAGCTGATGGCGGCTAACGCAACAGTCTGGTAGTGAGGGCGGATTTGGATCCAGAACTTGCTGGATCCAAGACGTGCTGATGGATTAGGCGTGGGTGTGCGAGCGTTTGCCTGGTCTGAGAATTTTCACCTTTATGTGCCACCTTGTTTTAGCTACCCTTGTTTTCACTAATAGCATCAAGCCATGTATCAATATCTTTCTGTCTGAGCAGAAAAAAAGAGAGGGACGCAGAGAACAAGAGAGGTCTGACTGTCCCCTGCTGCATTGTCTCCTGGGCCATGCAGGCTCAGTCTGGTCTCCTGAAATCAACCCCCTCCCCCGCCTGACCCCAGCCTGGTCTCCGCACAGCCTCAGCTCCTACTGAGCTGTTCTTTCTGCGAGGCAGCAGAATGACCTACAGCAACAGAGGCGAAGCCTGGACACACTTCTGGGCTTTGGGGCGCAAAGACAAGTGTTAACTCCAAGAACTGAGAAGTTCAGGGAAAATCCACTAGAGGGCACTGCAGCACTGCCCAGAAAACACCATCCCAGTAAGTGCTTTTTTTTCCGTTCAATTAGCTAAGTAGTGCTATGGCATCATGCACCCATTTTGCAGAAGTCCTAGATGAGATGCCAAGATATTAAGACCAGGGAACAAGTGGTGCCCACAGTCGAGTTTGGGGGAGCTCAGAGCCCTCGGAGGTGGGTGAGGAAGTAGCACCCAGGCAGGGTCTGTCTGTGGCTTTTTCCTGCCTCTGGGGGTTTAACATACAGGACACACACATACATACAACACATAAATGATGCACATACAGCACACACACAGTGCACAAATCACATACACCCTGCAGTCCTGGGCTTTCAGTGCCTGTGAGGAAGCAGCTGCGGGCAGATGCCGGGCTGCAGAGGAGTGAGGCTAGAGATTCCGATGAGAATGTGCAACAGAGCAGCGGTAAGTTTACAACTTGAGAGAACAACTCCCAGAGTCCCCAGACAATCCACACATCATTAGAATCACTGTAAAAGAGCCTATTAAAATGCACACATGCTAACCACATGTTACATGAACTCATCAACACCCCCTAACACATTAGCACAGATTTACTGAGTGCTGGAGCTGGCATGGGGACTCTTTCGTCAGAGGGCCACAGGGAAGGAGAATGACGGCCAGCCTTGCAGAACAGCTGACTTTGTGCTTCGGCGTGCCAGGGGCGTGTGGGCTTTCTCTCTCTCAATGTTCACAGCACCCCTGGCCTGTGAGCTCCAACATTACCCCAGTTTTTAGAGGGGGACACCAAGGCCTAGAGAAATGAGGCAGCTTGCCCAGGATCATGTAGCTAGGGAGGTACAGGGGCTGAGATTCTAATTTTGCTCTAAAGAAACTCAGTTAGTTGGGAGATACTATGTAAAAGGATCCAACAAGACAATCCAGCAAAGAATGGCTTCATTTCTCTGTCTCTCTCTTTCTAAGAACTTAACATATGTAGTTTGCAGAGCTTCACCTGAGAAGGAAGGAGAAGCCCCCATTCAGGCTGCCCCACCCCAATGTCTCCAAGTGGCCCTGTGTTGCCTGAGGTGCAAGCAGCTGTCACCTGAGCCATGTAACGCAGCTGACACTCTGATGCTAAAGGTTTCAGTGATGGGAAGATTGCCTTGTGGGGTTAGGGGTAAGCTCCCACAGGAGACTCCCAGGGAGACTCGTGGGGTGGTCCGCCACGGCCATGCCATCTCCAGCAGAGAACGATGCATCGACCAACGAAACAAAACAGACCTCCAGAGGCGGCCAAGGGACGGTGTAGCCAGAACTGCCCACTGTGAGCTGTGCCTGGTGAAACCCACCAAGCTGTAAGGTCCAGCAGGCCCGGCATCAGTCCACTGTAATGGCCTCCAGTCGCTGCGGCATTTGAGCCAGCCAGTTCTTCACCGTGTTTGGGTGTCTTTGCATCATTTATGCTTTGCGTGTGTGACTATGTTGTGCATGAGGGAGCCTACAGGTGTATGTCTTTCTAAGGAGACTGCGGGCTTCCGGCAGAAGTCAGCCTGTGTGACTCTTCCTGCGGGCATCCCAGTGCCCCAGCCAGGGCCAACCCAAGACCTTATGTCCCAATGCGCTTGTGTGCCCTGTCCCAGAGGAGGCTGCCACAATCCAGGTGGGGACACCAGAGACCACAGAGCCTGGAATGTAGGAGGTTATCCTCAAGCCAAGCCCTCATCCAGTGCCTGGCTATCAGCTCCACATGGTGCTCACAGAGGCACCAGAAAGGACCCATTGTTCCCTATTCCCTGGAACCTGCCGCTCCCATCAGCCCCCTGTGAGTGACAGCTCAGCCTCCTGTGGCGCCTCAGACTATAGGACAGTCATCAGGGGAATAGACAACCCCTGTGACATACCTGTGTTCCACGGAAAGGGAGCTTTGAGATAAAGGTTGGCATCTGGGAAGAGGAACACATGGAGTATGATGGAAGCCAGCCTCTACCTTCTGCAAAGTTCAAGAAGATTCCACAGGCCTGAATGCCAGGGAAGGACTGAGATAGGCAGGGACGGCTGAGTCTGAAAGAAGCTGGGAAGAGGCTGTGGAAGAAGGTGAAGGAAAAAAGAAAGCAGGGAGGGATCCCCAGACACCTGGTAGAAGGGCTTTGAAACAGAATGAGCAAGTGACAGAGAATATAGGCTTCCTGGTGGGTCAACCTTTCTTGAAAGGTCATCAACCAATCAGTATTAGTAGTCCATCCTTCCCACTCTGAGTTCAAGATAAGTTAGATTTTTACCATACTAGTTAATTTTCTCTTCTATACTTTTTTTTTTCTTACTGGAGAAACTAAGAGAATTTTAAGATTTGGGGATCATCTACCTGAGTGGAATCTCCACTCCACCCTGACCCGACATGAAAAGAATCTAAAAAGATATAAACAGTGTTAATAACATTCCATTAACTATTTTGGTGGGGGTGGTTTTCAGCTTTTAAAAGTAATGCATCAGTGTTTAACCTCCGCAAGCTTCAGTTCCCTCATTTGTACAACTCGGATATTAACAATACATACCCCATTGGTTTGTTGCAAGGATTATGTGAGATAAAGAATGTAAAGTGCTGAGCAAGGTGTTTGATGCACACTTAGCTCAGTATATATTAACTATTATTTTGTAACAGTCAAATCACTTCCAGAGCTGAGGTCCAGTTGGTCAGTTCAAAGTTTGGTCCATTTCTGCACCTTGACTAAACAGCGCTAGTGTTCACAACCTAAATTTTCACTTATTGCAGCATTTCTCATGGACTCTTTTTGAAAGCAAACTCATCTAGTAAGTAAGAAATGTGATTCAATTTCTAAAATTTCTATTTTTGTCCTGACATTTTTAGAACTATCTTTCTCCATCAGCTGAAGAATTGGACCAGCTAGGCAGTGAGATCTTTTCCAATGAAAAATTCATAACTCTGTTGTGTAAAGTGGGAAATTCTATGTCTGCTCAAGTGTCTTCAGGGCCAAATATCAACCAAAGCAGATTAATATTCTGTAGAGAATAATTTGCAAACTGAGAGAGCTGAACCAAAACATTTAACATCCCATGATGAATGTCTTGTCAATAATGAGGTCATTTGTATGCAGTACATAATTCAGAGAAGAAGCAGAGCCTTTTCTGCCTAATTTAGCAAACTTTAAAAAAGAAAATTAATCCTAAGGAATCAATCCATAATGGGGGGGGAGGGGACTTGAAGTTGTCAAAGAATGCATTATTTGCAAAGCCCCAGCTGATACATAATCTAAATCTCTAATGATATAAAGATGGTTAAGTAAAATTTGGCTCATCTAAAATTTTAATGCACTTTGTAAATGGATGCATCATAAAGTAATGGTTATAGCCACCTGTTCTGGCCTCAGGCTGCCTGAGTTCAAATCCAAGCTACACCTCCTATAAGCTGCATGACTTGGACAAGTCAATTTCTCTATACCTCTATTTCCTCATTTGTAAAGTAGGGTTTAAACTAGTATGTACCTCAAAGAGCTGTTGAAGATGGTAAAGCTCTTAGAACTGTTGCTTGTGAATAGAAAATATTTAACACACATTAGCTAATAAGAGATTTTTAATAATACAGTGTGGTAGAGACTGCTAACTTACTATCAAACCCTTTCATCTTCTTCTAGGGCTCCTGGCTAGACTACACTCACCAGCCTCCTTTTCAGTTAGCTGTGGCTATGTGACTAAGTTCAAGCCAACAAGGTGAGAGCCGAAGTAATGCCCCTGCCAGGCTGGCTCATTGAAATGTCTCATGCACAGTCTGTAAGCTTTAACCCTGTGCTGGCTTGATGCAGACAAATGCAATGACTTCGGAAGCATGCTATGGAGATGGTGGAGTCTGGGGCAGATTCTTAAATCGCCACTTGGAGAACTGCCTAAGATCATGAGCATCCATTTTTGGCTTCAGTTGAATGAGAAACGTTTTTGTGTTAAGACAGTGGGATTTTTAGATTCATCAATTATAGCAGCAAACATTATTGCACAAAGGAGTGTTTTATGTTATGTGAAAAAATATAAGGTACATAAAAGATATACCAGAGAGTGTGAGATGGCCCCCTAATATTTGTTCTTCCCTTTTTTTAATTAAGGAAAACTTATGTACAGTGAAATGCAAAAATCTCAGGTGTATTAACATAAAAGGTTTTTGATGAATTTTTTCTCCTATATAACCAACACACTAATTAAAATATAGACTGTCCATCATCCCAGAAAATTCCCTTGTGTCCAGCCCCCATGAGCAATGATTATTTTAATTTCTATCACCTTGCTCCTTTTTGAATACCATGTGAATGAAATCATGCATTATGTATTCATTTGTGTCTGGTTTCTTTCACTCAACATAAGGTTTTGAGGTTCATGCACGTTGCTGTATCTATCAGTAGTTCATTCCTTCATCATTGTTTCATAGTATATTCTATTGTACAAATATACCCCAATTTATTTGTTCATTCCCCTATTGATGGAAATTTGAGTTACCTCTGTTTTTTTACTATTGTGAATAAAGCTGCTACAAACATTCACACACAACAATTCTTAGAGATTTTTTGTTTTCATTCCCTTGGGTAAATATCTAGAAGAGGAATTGCTGGGTGGATAAGTTTTCTATTGCTGCTGTAACAACTTATTAAGGGCCTAGTGGCTTAAAAACATGGCAAATGTAATATTATTTTATAGGTCTGTAGGTCAGAAGTCTGACACAGGTCTCACGGGGCTAAGGTCAAGGTGTCTGGAGAACTGCCTCCCTTCCCAGAGACCCTCGGGCTGTCTTAGCTAGGGCTGCCTCAACAAAATACCATCTACTGGGTGGCTCAAACAATGGAACTTTATGTTCTCGCAGCTTTGCAGACTGAGTCTGAGATATGAGTGTCAGCACAGTGTTTCACAGGGCTCTGGTGAGGGTTTTCTTCTTGTCTTGCAGACAGTTACCTTCTTGCCTTGTGTCACAATGGGGGCTCCGAGGGCTCTCTTCTTTCAGAGGCACTAATCTCATCATGAGGGCTCCACTCTTAGAACCTCATCTAACCCTAACTACCTCCCAAAAGCTCCCTCTCCAAATACCATCACATTGCAGGATAAGAGCTTCATCATAGGAATTGTCTGGTGGATATCAAGGGTGAATTCATTTCTGTACTTTTTTCAGCTAGAAGCTGCCCACATTTCTCAGCTCATGGCCTCCTCCCTCCATCTTCAAAGCCTACAACAGTGGGTCAGTCCTTTTCACACTGTATCTCCCTGGCTTCTTCTGCCTCCCCCTTCCACTTTTAAGGACTTTTGTAATTACACTGGGCTCCCCTGAATAACCTGGGATAACTTCTCAATTGAAAAATCTTTAATTGAATCATATCTATATAGCCCTATTGTCACATAATGTAATATAGTCACAGGTTCTAGGGATAAGGGTGTGGACATCTTTAGTGGGGATATTGTTCTGCCTACTACCCTGGGTCATAAGATAGGTATATGTTTATCTTTATATAAGAAACTGAAAAGCAATTTTTCAAATGCTGGTATTATTTTACGTAGCCACAAGCAATATATGAAAGTCCAGTTACTGCACATCACAAACAGCATTTAGAATTTTTAGTCTTTTTAATTTTTTTTAAAAGTAATTTTTTTAATCCTCATCCAGGACATTTTTTCATTGCTTTTAGAGAGAGGGAGAGAGGAAGCAACTGAGCCACACCAGCTAGGGCAGTCTTTTTAATTTTAACCATTCTAATAGGTATGAAGCAATACTTTATTGCTGTTTTAATTTGCATTTTCCTGATGACTAAAAATGTTGACCATCTTCTCCTGTGCTTATTGACCATAGAACCTTATTCTCTAAAGTTTCTGTTCAAGTCTTTTGCCTATTTTTTAATTGCATTGTCTTTTTATTATTGATTTACAAGAGTTCTTTATCTATTTGGACACAATTTCTTTATCATATATGTGTATTGCACATATTTTCTCCAGCCTAGGTGTTTACTTTTCATTTTCTTAATAGGGTTTATTGATGAGTAGATTTTTTTCTATTTTGGTAAGTCCAATTTTTTTAATAGTCTGTATTTTTTGTGTCCTGTGTAAGAAATATTTGCCTATCTCAACATCACTGTGACAGCTTGTAATTTCCCAATATAGCTGCAAAAATATTTCCTATCCATGTGCTTTTCTACAATATGTTCTTGCCACTCCTTCCATTTTCCTAAAATGTTTGATGGAATTTACTGAGGAGACCATCTGGGCCTGAAGTTTCCTTTGTGGGGAATTTCTAAAAAATTATTATTAGAAATTCAATTTATTTAATTAGTACAGGAATATTTAGATTTTCTCTTTCTTCATGAGTCAGTTTAGGTGGGTTGTGTTTTCTGAGGATTTTTTTCATTTCATTTATTTATTTTTTAAAATATATTTATTGATTATGCTATTACAGTTGTTTCAATTTTTACCCCTTGCCCCACTCCAGCTGGTACTCCCATTCCCTCCAGCAACCCCCCTACCCAGTTCATGTCTGTGGGTTATGCATATAAGTTTTTTGGCTACTTCATTTCAAATCCCCCTGTCTATTTTATACCTACCAATTTGTACTTCTTAATCCCTGCACCTTTTCCCCCATCCCTGTCTCAGCTGATAACCCTCGATATGATCTCCATATCCATGATTCTGTTCCTGTTTTGCTTGTTTGCTTAGTTTGTTTTTTAGATTCGGTTGTTGAGAATTTATTGCCATTTTAATGTTCATAGTTTTGATCTTTTTCTTATATCGTTCCCTTTATCATTTCATGTAATAATGGCTTTGTGATGATGAACTCCTTTAGTTTTACCTTGTCTGGGTAAATTCTACATGATAGCTTTGCTCGATAGAGTAATGTAGGTCTTGGGTTCTTCTTTTTCATTACTTTGAATATTTCTTGCCAGTCCCTTCTTGCCTGCAAAATTTCTTTTGAGAAATCAGCTGACAATCTTATGGGAACTCCTTTATAGGTAACTATCTGCTTTTCTGTTGATGCTTTTAAGATTCCCTCTTTATCTTTAACCTTTGGCATATTATTTATGATGTGTCTTGGTGTGGTTCTCTTTGGGTCCAACTTGTTTGGGACTGTCTGTGCTTCCTGGACTTGCATGACTATTTCCTTCATCAAATTAGGGAAGTTTTCTTTCATTATTTTTTTCAAGTAAGTTTTCAATCTCTTGCTCTTCCTCTTCTTCTGGCTCCCCCTATGATTCAGATGTTGGTACACTTGGAGATGTCCCAGAGGCTCCTTATTTTGTCCTCATTTTTTTGATTCCTTATTTTTCCTTGATGTTCTGAATTAATGCTTTTTTCTTCCTTATGTTCTAAACTGTTGATTTGATTCTCAGTTTTATCCCCTCCGCTATTCATTTCCTATAGATTTTTCTTTATTTCACTTAATGCAATCTTCATTTCTGCCTGATTCTTTTTCATTTTGTTGCAGTAACCAATGACTTCTTTGAGCATCCTGATAACCAGTGTTTTGAACTCCTCATCTGATAGGTTGCTTATCTCCATTTTGTTTAGTTCTTTTGCTAGAGTTTTGTTCTGTTCTTTCATTTGGGCTACATTTCTTTGCCTTCTCAAATTGGCAGCCTCCCTGTGTTCATTCCTGTGTATTAGGTAGAGCTACTTTGATTCCCTGTCTTAGCAGTGTGGCCTGTCTGGATGATTGTGGCTTCTTTAAATCCTTGGTTGTTGGACTCCCATACAGCTTGATGTTCTGAAGAATCTTATGATATTTGTTTTGTAGTCTAGTTATAATTTTTACTGTAGTTGCATGAGGAGGAGAAGTGTGTTTACCTATGCCTCCATCTTTACCAGAGGACTCATTTCATTTAAATTGTTAAATTTATTGGCATGGACTTCCAGTCAAGATGGTGGCATAGGCAGAAATGGCTTATCTCCTCCCACAACCATATCTAAATTAAAACTAAAATATAGAACAACCATTACTCAGAACTGTCAGAAATTAGGTTGAATGAAAGTCTGACAACTACAGATAAAGAAGCAACATCCATCCAAACTTGTAGGAGGGGCAGAGATGTGGAACAGGCTGGTGCCATATCCACATGTGGTGTATAAAAATTCAGAAGGGATATCTCAGGAGCAAGGAGTCCTCACCCCACACCATGCCCCCCCCCAGACCAAGGTTCCAGTGCCAGGAAGATAAGTCCCCACAACTTCTGGCTGCAAAAAACAGCAGGGATTCCATCAATGGAAGAATCTTCTGGAGCCCCAAGCGGTTCCTCTTAAAGAACCCACACATGAACTAACCTACTTAGACTCACTCCCTCTGAGCTCCAGTACCTGAGTAGCAGCTTGAAAGGCACCCGTGGCATACAGGGAGGAACTGAAGTGTCTGGCATCAAGGTGAGCACAGGCCATTGTCTTTTTTCTGAACCCCGATAGAACCAGCAAGCTGGTACCATAATTGAGGCCTCCATCATCAACCTGGCTAAGACTGTTTTCCCTGCCCTAGAGATCCCCCGAGACTTCACCCCATCCAACTTAAGTGCCCACCCAAGCTGTTTTTTTTTGTATAAATTGCTGGTCTTAGCTCATGCTTCCCAACTTCCTAAATCCTGTCACACAAGCAACAGCTGGCCTCAGTGAGCCCCAGGCTTGGCATTAGCAGCAGCCAGCCTAGATCCACAGCTTGGCTTCACCTGGGAACTTCCAAGTCCAGCACGAGTAGCAGCTATCACAGACTGCTTTAAAGCACAGGCAGGGTAGCCCAAGGCAAAATACATGTAGGGGCTGATCTTCCTCTGAACCACCTGGGAAACCCCAGAGCCTGTGCGCCCAGTGGTCAGCTACAGACCACGTCAAAGCACCACCCTTCCCCTGCCCAGCTCATCCTCCACGGAGGGCAGAGGGTGGAGTCAGTGGTCACAGCCAGTCCTTGAAGCTGACTGGCCTGAGTAAATCCCTCCCACTGACCTGCCAACAGCAATCAGGTTTCAACTATCAGAAGAGGGTATACTTAGCCCACATGGAAAGCTCACCTCCAGTGCCCAGATTGAGTGATAGGGGAGGCTGTACCACTGAACCCTACAGGACACCTACTACATTAGGCCACACTCCCAACACATGGAGTCAAAGCAGCTCCACCCTAACACATAGAAACAAATACAGGGAAGCTATCAAAATGAAGAGACAAAGAAACATGGCCCAGAAGAAAAAACAGATCAAAACTCCAGAAAAAGAGCTAAACGAAATGGAGATAAGCAATCTATCAGATGAAGAGTTCAAAACACTGGTTATAAGGATGCTTAAAGAACTTAGTGAGGACCTCAACAGCACAAAAAAGATACAGTCAAAAATGAAGCATACACTAATTGAAATAAAGAACAATTCACAGAGAAAAAACAGTAGAGTGGATGAAGCCAAGAATCAAATAAATGATTTGGAACATAAAGAAGCAAAAAACAACCAATCAGAACAACAAGAAGAAAAAAGAATCCAAAAATATGAGGATAGTATAAGCAACCTTGGGATAGCTTCAAGAGGTCCAACATTGCATCATAGGGGTGCCAGAAGGAGAAGAGAAAGAGCAAGAAATTGTAAATCTATTTGAAAGAATAATGAAAGAAAACTTCCCTAATTTGGTGAAGGAAATAGACATGCAAGTCCAGGGAGCACAGAAAATCCCAAACAAGGTGGGTGCAAAGAGGGCCACTCCAAGACACATTATAATTAAAATGCCAAAGGTTAAAGATAAAGAGAGAATCTTAAAAGCATCAAGAGAAAAGAAATTAGTTACCTACAGGGAAGTATCCATCAGACTGTTAGCTGATTTCTCAAAAGAACTTTGCAGGTCAGAAAGGTTTGGCAAGAAATGTTCAAAGTTATGAAAAGCAGAGACCTGCAGCCAAGATTGCTCTACCCAGCAAAGCTGTCATTTGGACATGAAGGGTTGATAAACCGCTTCCCAGACAAAAACAACACAAAACAAACCAAAACAAAACCCTAAAGGTGTTCATCATCACCAAACCATTATTATATGAAATGTTAAAGGGGCTTTTATAAGAAAAAGAAAACGACGAACACTATGAACAATAAAATGGCAATAAATACATATCTATCAACAATTGAATCTAAAAATCAAACTAAGCAAACAAGAACAGAAACAGAATCATAGATACGGAGAGCATTTTGATGGTTGCCAGAAGGGAGGGGAGTGTGGAGGAATGGATTAAGAGGTGAGGGGATTAAGAGGCACAAATAGGTAGTCACAGAATAGCCATGGGGATGTAAAATATAGTATAGGAAATAGAGTAGTCAAAGAACTTATACGTATGATCCATGAACATGAACAATGGTGGGGGCCTTGCCTGAGGGATTGTGGGGTGTTGGGTGAAGGGGAGCAAAGGGGGAAAAATCAGGACGACTGTGATAGCATAATCTATAAAATATAATAAAAATAAAGATAAAATAAAAATAAAGTGTATGGCATAAAATGATTTATAACAGCTCTTTTAAAATTTTTCAAGGTCTGAGAATCCCTATTGGGGAAAAAGATGGAAAAGAATTCCATCTTTTGTTTCAGACATTGGTAATTTGTGTTCTCTCTCTCCTCTTTCTTGACCAATGTCATAAAAGGTTTTTCAATTTTATTAATCTTTGCCCAGAACCAGCTTTCAGTTCTGTTTTTCTTTTCTTTCTTTCTTTTTTAAGATAAAAAGATTTTTCTTTATTGATGACCCCAACCATATTTTAGATACAAGAGTTTTGAAGTCAAATACTTGGGAGAAAGCAAATTAAGGCAGCATTATCCTGCAACTCATGACCAGTAACATATTGCAGAGCAAAACAGCTTAGAAAGAGGGTGGAAGGGAACGGGAGCGAAGGAAGGAAGATAAAGAAAAGGAATTAAGTTGATCAAGCGGATTTTTCTATTTATTTATTTAATTGCGTTTTTCCCAATACCATTTATTCCCCTTGCACCCTCCTCCCCCGGCACTCACCACACTGCTGTCCATGTCCGGGAGTGCTTTTCCCTTTTTGCTCCACCCCTCCACCCGCTAACCACTGCCCCTGCCCTCCCGCCCCCCACCGCCCCCGCCAAGCTGTCAGCCTGCTCTCCATCTATGAGTCTGTATCTATTTTGCTTGTTATTTCAGTTTGTTCATTAGATGAAATCCTTGCAAGCATAGCTCATTTCTGAAGATTATTTTCCAAACATGAGCAAAATGGACCAAAATGGAGACTCCCTTAAGAACCTGAAGAGGTGCAACATTAAAAGCTATGATTATTCAGTAGCAAGTGTTTTAGTCTTCATATTTCAGAACATTTTTTGTTACAGTTGCCATATCCACTATTTTAACTCTTATACACCTCTTGCTAATTCTCTGAGATGGGCGTCTGGAATATAGGGCTGCTATGGTCTAATGGTAAAGTGAAAAAGTGACCGAAGGTCCTGGGCCCAGGTCCTTGTACTGCCCTGTAGCTCCTCTGACGTCTGTAGCCATGTTTCGTGTTGGCCTGGTACTGGATATGCCTCCTGCTGACTTGTGTTGCTTATCCATGCTTGAGAAACTTGAGGTCTGTCTTAGCTTCTTTGGAGTCCAGGGATCCCTTCAGCGGACTCGTCTCCACTTGAGTCCCACTGGTGCTCTGAAGCCCCTTGAGGCCTGGCTGCAACTGCCATTTTGGCTGCGACTCCCATCCCGAGTCCTCACCTACAGGGTCAGCTCTTCCTCCCCCAAGAGTATGCATGAAATTCTGGACACCCTTCGTGCCAATGCCTGCCAGGAAAGACTCTGAGTAGCTAAATGTGGGCTTTCTCTCCCCCTAAATGTGCAGAAACTTTGCTCCAGGGCAGGTGTCTTGTGAGGCTTCTCATCCCAGAACCCCAAACGAAAATGAGATCTGAAGCCCCTCTTCTGCTTTTGATGTGTTCTTCGTCTACCTGTCTAGATATTTGCGACAGTCAGAACAGTCAGAAGGGATGGCTCTTCTTCCCACTTGCTCTTGATAGGAGTTCTCCCTGTGTAGATATTTACGATCAAGCCCACCAGGGCTGGTCTTCGATGTATTGAAGGGCAAGCTTCAGGGGAAAATAATTTCTTTCCTCTACAAAGGCTGGCACTGGAGACCCTTGTCTCTCTGAGGGCGTGAAGAAAGTCAGGACTGCGACAGCCTTGCCAGGGCCTCTCTGTCCCAGGCAGCCTCTGCCCCCTTTCTCTGGGCACTGAGGTTCACGGCTCAGCCTTGGAGGAGAGAAGTTCCACGGAGCATGATTTGCGGGCAAAATAAAAATACATGGGTTCAGTATTGGTCCTGCATATTTTATTTCAGTTTGTCACTTGTTTTTCACTTCATTTATGATGTCTTTCAAGGACAAGCCTTTTTTAATATTTAAGATGTCAAATCTGTCAGCTTTTGCTTAATAGCTCCTGGGTTGGTGCCCCACATAGGAAATCTTTCTCTATTCTAAGGCTGAACAGAACTGTTAATGGCTGAAAAACATGCCACTGTGCAAACATGCAAATGTGCCCTAATTTACTTACAGATGAATATTTAGTGTTTTCCACTGTTTCAGTTATCATAAATAAGTCAGTGAACATCTTTGTAAATCATTTTTTTTCTTCTGCAATTTAGAATAGATTCTTAGGAGGTTCATGGGTCTTTTTCACTATTACAAAAGCCTTAACAATAATTGACCATTTTACCCAGGCTGGTGTAGCTCAGGTGGTTGGAGCGTCATCCCACTGGAAGGTCACTGATCTGATCCCTGGTCAGGGCTCATGCCTGGGCTGGGGGTTCGATCCCCAGTCAGGGCGTGTGCAGGAGGCAACTGATCAATGCTTCTCTCTCTCCCCCTCCCCCCTTCCCTTGTCTCTCAAATGAGAATAAAAAAAACCTTTAAAAAAATAATTAAGCATTTACTTATAAAGCTGCACAGGTTGACTGACATACCTAATTTCTTTCCTTTTGCGTAGAACTGCAGGTACTCAGGATAGTTATATTTATATTTCTTATTGATTAGAAGCCGTGGTGGTTAAAAATGACTGATTAATTATTTTAAAAAAAGAGAACCAGTTATTAGTTGACCAACTCAATTGGTTTGATAGATTAAATCTTCTCAAAGATAGGCAAAAGCATCACAAAAGTGTTTCTTATTTTATAGAGAACTCCAGAGGGGGGGAAAAAGATAATCTCAAGGACATCCAGATAATTATTCCTAGGCATCACTTCTTAGAGTACCTTTCCTTGTTACCCTTCTTTTAAATGAATAAACTCGTCATCGCCATGCGCCCACCATCATCACATCACCCGCCCAAGTGCCCGGCTTCTCTCTGAATGAGCCCTCGCCGCTCCCCTCACCGCAGCCCGAGCGGCGCCCTAGCGGTCTCATCACCCCACGCTCACGCACGAGAAGACCAGGTTCCATGGTGTGGAAGCACGTGACCTGGCAGGGCAGATTTCTGAACCTGAGCCCAGGATCTTGTGAGAGTCACCTCAGTAACAAATTAGATTCTAGAATCAGACACTCTGGGTTAAAAAGTCCAGTGTTCTGCCTCTTAGTAGGTGTTGGCCTTGGCAAGTTTATACACTCTCTGAGGTTCACTTTTTTCCTCTCTAAGAAGGACATGAGAGCACTAACCTCAGAGGATCAAATGAGATGGTCAATAGGAAAGCATAGATTACCAGATGACATGCAAATGAAAAGGTGTACCCATTCACGGCACTAAGATCTCCAAGCTTGGTGACCCCACATAATACAAGCAATAAAAGTAAGAGCCACTTAGAAAATTTTACATGCACACTGTGTTGTAAACCGACTCCTAGAGTTTGCATAACAGCATTTGCATCAGTGGGACCTTATTCTGTGTGCTCATTCAGATGAGCACACAGTTATTAAGGGTCCGGGCTAAGCTTTGGCAGAATAAAGGTGAGCCCAGGCACCAAGCTGCAGGTCTGAGGGCCCCTTTCACAGAGTCTGTCCTGTGAACCAGTGCTCCGGAGGCTGTGGGAAGCGAGGGACAACCAATCCAGTTGAGGGAAATCTGTGAAATGCTGCCTGAGTTCTCCTTCCAAAATACATAATAACTGAGGTTTTGAGACAATCTTTTTCATACGCTAGCAGTACATGTTTATTGAAGAAAACACAGAAAATGGAGTCAAGCAGAGAGTAGGAATTAATATCACTCGTAATCCCATCTGCTATAGAAAAATATAGTTGGTGCATTTGTGTGTTTGCGTAAGACAGTTTTCTAAAAAACTAAAATGAGGTTCATCCCACGGAGATGATCCTTTCACTTTACCATAAAACCTAGGCGCTTCCCCGTGTCAGTGCACAACTCCTTACACTCTTGCTGGTGACAGTGAGGTCCTGAAGCAGCAGCACAGGCATTGCCTGGGAGCTTGGGAGAAATGCAGAGTCTCAGGCCCCGCCTCAGACCTGCCGGATCAGAACCTGCATTTGCCTGAGCTCCTCCAGAGGATGCATGTGTCCCGTACAGTTCGAGGAGCACCCCCTTACAGCACCATTTCTAAAGGCCACGGAGTCTCCCGTCACATGTCTATACCAGATTTCCCTCTCCCGGGTGCGGATTTTACCCTGGGACAAGGCGCCGCCCGCGGAGGATCTCGGGCTCCCGCAGGGGCCCCTCCCTGTGCGCCTCAGATCCTCCCTCGGCGGCGGCGCGCTCTTCCCTCTCTGCGGGGCCCACTTCCCAGGTGACCTCTTGGCCCCTTTCCGAGTCCGCTCCCTGAGCCCTCCCCTTGGCGTGGCCTCCCTGCACCTAGACCAAGGCCTGGAGCTGCCCACTCCCCTCCTCCTGTCCAGGCTCTAAGCGGAGCCCGACAAAAGCCACTGCCCAGCTCCCTCCCCGGAGCGGCCGAGGCACTGCCACCAAGCTCCCGGCCCACCTGAAATTCCTTTCATCCTGCAACTCCCACTTCCCCCTTCCCACTCCCGTCACCCCCAGATCTTCCTGAATGCCCCCCTCAAGTGCTCCCTGGGTCTCCTCTTTGCACCGCCACCCGTCTTCAATCCCGCCCTTCGGCCTCTCTCTTCCCCCTGGCCCCCAGGCTCCATCCCGAACTCTCTGCACGTGAAGGCCCCTCTCCACCCTCCCTCCCCGCCCCTCGCTCCTCCCTTTCCAGCTTCCTCATTTCGCACCTCCCACCCAAACGCCAGTCCTGTCCCAGCGGAAGGAACAGCTCCCCTGGTCCCACCCCACCGGTGTGTGGCCCGGATGGGGTGGCGGCAGGGGGCGCTCCTGGGGGAGGATGCCCGTCCTACCCGCCCTCCCCGCGCCCCGTCCCCCTGCCCCCGCCCCCACCGTCCTCGGGACGGTGAATGGAGCCCCGCGTGCCCACTCTCTGTGGGCTGGGTGTCAATGGCCGGTGTGTCACTGGATGAAAAGAGGCCCAAGGCCGGCTGTGAGGCAGCCCTGAACATCAGCCCCCGCCACCGGCCTCGGGTGACCACGGTACAACCCGTTAGGCAGGATGGAATGACAGTCAGAAGGCAAGGATGACCCCACGACCTCGCTCTGCCCCCGCAGGGGCTGCGCTCTCCCCGCCCAGCCACCGTCTGCACGCTGGTGCTCAGCCCCTGACGACCAAGGACCCAGCTCCAGGGGGACGGACAGTGGGTCTTAGGGCGTCCTGACAGAAAAGCTTTCTCCTTTTTATAAACGTCTGATACTCGATACTCGGTTGGGGGAATGCATTCTCAAAATAATCAAATAAACTTCTATTGTCACACATCAAAATGGTAAGATTTTTAAAAACAAGAGTATTTCGTGCTGAGGAAGCTGCACAAGAAACGGAGTCACCCAAGCACTGCTACGGTGGAAGAGGGAATTTGCCTCTTACAGAGAACTAGGAGTCTTTGAAGGCTTATACAGGTTGGTACCGTAATTCTGCTTGTGCAAATGTATCAGAAGAAATTTAAAATTCCACCAAATGCATGAGAATGCCTGTTTGCATTGCCTTCATTCATGCTAACACTTGATTATCACAATAATATGAAAAAACTACATATCAAACTTAATTATGAAAAACTGATCACATTTTTAATAGTTTTTAAATTATTACTATTTTTTAATCCTCATCTGAAGACATGCTCAGAGAGAGGGAAAGGGAAGGAGAGAGAAACGGAGAGAAACGTCAGTATGGGAGAGAAATATCTATCAGTTGCCTGTAGCACCTTCCCTGACCAGGGATTGAACCACAACCCAGGCATGTGTCCTGATCGGGAATTGAACCCTTTGGTTCATAGAGTGGCACTCTAACCAACTGAGCCACACCAAACAGGATGAGTTATCTCATTTTTTGTTAATTTGTATTTCCTTAATTATAATTGAAATATAATATCTTCGGTCTTTCAGCCATTTATATATCTTTTTCTGCCCTGTACCTATACTTCTGTTGGGCTGGGCTTTAAAAAAAAAAATTAGTAAGAGCTCATTATATATTAAGAAAATTAGCCATTTTTCTGACATATGAGTCATATGAGTTGCAATTATTTTTCTAACTTTTCATTTATTTTTTATTTTGTATTTGGTATTTCCTCATGCAGAATTTTGTTTTAATGTATTCGTACATTTCTGCATTTTAGCTTCTGAGTTTTGTCCCTTACTTAGACTTTCCCCACTCCAAAGTTATTATTCTAAACTCTTTCATCTTTTTAGTATTTTACATGCACTTTTATAGTGAAGTGTGTCTGTAGGAAATTAATTTGCCAATTATTCATTGCAATTTTGATTAAAACAGTAAATTCATAGATTAATTTTGGGAGGTTGATATCTTCATGATATAGACTCTTTTATTAATAAACATAGTATATATTTTCATGCAGAAAACAGGAATTTTATAATCCATAAACACACAACAAACTGCATTATAGATATGTTTGTACAACTTACACACACACAAACACAAGAATATCGTTAACACCCGAACACCCTAGAAGCCCTTCCCCTGTCCCATTGTGCCCTTTGGAGATGACAACCTTCTCCTCTCCACTAGAGGGAGGGATTTCTAACTTCCGTACTAACTGATTTCTGAAGTAAACTATGTGTGTATCCCTAAACAATATAGTTTAGTTAGGCCTTTTGTAAACATTATTCAAATGGAATAATGTGATACTTTGCTTCTTTCACGCTGCATTTTTTGTGTGAGATTATGTCCTTGTTGCATGTAGTAATGATAATAAGCAAATTAAACTACATTTTATATGTTGACCTTGCATTCCAACATCCTTGCTAAATCCACTTATTTTGGATTTTCTACATACACAATCACCTTGTCTATAATTAATGATGGTTTTATTTCCTCCTTTTAAACTTGTATAATTTTTATTTCTTTGTTTTTCCTTGTTATAATGGATAAGACTTCCAAAAATATGTTAAAAGTGGTGAAATTGGGTGTTCTTGCCTCATTCTCTACCTCAAGGTGAAAACTTTCAACATTTTACTAAATTGTGATATTTGCTCTAAGCTTTTTTTTAAAAACAGAATTTCCCTCTATTACTAGCTTGCTAAGGGTTTTTGTTTGTTTGTTTGTTTGTTTTTAATCACAACCTTTAACTAGAAGGGACAGAAGAAACAGCTACAGGTAACAAGAGAAAGGACAGTGGCCTAGGATATTTATGACCAGGCAAGAAAGCACTCACCTTGTCAGGCAAGAGATAGATGCCAAGGATGCATGCTAATCAAGGAAGAAATAAATCTGAACAGACTTCCACAGAGGGAAAGATGAGCAAGGAAGGGAGACAGTGATTGAGTAATGATCTCTGCATTACATATACTTAAATTTAAATGGATGGCAGTAGTGTGGCCGGCAATTTGTAATATAAGTGCTGAGTAAGAGCTCTTACATCATACAGGAAAAACTTAATAGTAACTTTAGACCAAGAACATCAAACTGTCTTAGAGAAAAAAAAAAAACAAATTTTAAAAAGGTGAGAAGAGTAAGGAGGCAAAACTGTGTTAAACATTCTATCTTGTGGCAAGGAGGGCACACAAGAAGTGAGAACAGCCCTGGCTGGTGTGGCTCAGTGGATTGAGCACCGGCCTGAGAACCAAAGGGTCACCAGTTTGATTCCTAGTCAGGGCATACGCCTGCGTTGCAAGCCAGGTCCCCAGTAGGAGGCGTGCAAGATGCAACCACAAATTGGTGTTTCCCTCCCTTTCTTTATCCCTCCCTTCACCTCTGTCTAAAAATATATAAATTTAATCTTTAAAAAAAATGAGAACCTACATGGTATGAAGGGTGAGTTTTAACATGTTTTGATATAACTGTAAAGAAATATACTCCTGATTAGAAAAGCCCAGTAGTACTTCCAAATTTACAACGAAAAAAAAATGAGTGATAATGAGAATAAGTCAGAAAAAGAGAAAAGGTGAATAATTAAAACAAAATATAAAAATAAAATAAGATGGAAAGAATAAAAGTAAGTATATTAACTGTTACACTAAATGCCAATGAGCTGATTTCCTTATAAAAGATAGAGACTGTCAGATTGAGTTGAAAAACCAAATCCAAATATATAATCTTTATAAGAAGCATACCTAAAACAAAGTGATATAGAAAGGTTAATAATGAAAACAATACCAAGTGCAAACAAAGAGAAGTCAGGAATGACAGAATAGATGATGTGAAATTAAGGTAAACAGTATTAAGTAAGACCGAGATAATGCATAATGAATAAAGACACTTTAAGAAGATATGTCACAAACCTGTAAACACTAAGCATTATGGCTGACAAATACATAAGGCAGAAGCTATAAGAAATACAAGGAGAACTTGCTTTAAAACATGCATGCAGAAGTATAGTTGAAGATTTTAATATATATCTTTTAAAATATTACAGACTTAGAAAACAGGAATTTAGCCAGGACATAGAGGATTTGCATATTATGGTAAATCAGCTCAATTTAATAGATGTATATATACTTTGCAACCTATAGATACAGAACATAATTTTTTATGTCAATAAAATATTTCTATTATTATTTTCTCTACTTATAAATACATATTATATACAGTTAAATTTATATGTAATTTTAATTTACATTGTATATATACCCATCCATCATCTACTTGGCCACAAATAAAACTTAACAAATTTTGTAAAATGAAGATTTTATAGGATATATTTCTGATTAATATATTATAATACAAATAAATAATAAATAGCAAATCCAAAGTATTAACTACTTAGAATAAAAGTAACTCCTAAATCAACACATAGATCAAAATTGGAATTAAAAACTATCTAAAAAATAATGAAATATATGTTTTTGTACATAAAGCCTATATTCCAGGAAAAGCACCATCTTAAAAGCTTTCACTGTTAAAGATTAAAATTAAAGAATTAAGAAATCATCCTAGAAAATTTAAAGTAAACAGCAAACAATTCAGACAAAAGAATTAATAAAAGTAAAAGCCAAAATTAATAAAATAGGAAAAAATATCTAATTTTTTATTTTATTACAATATGCATTAGATAATATTTGTCATTTCAACCATTCATAAATAAGATTACAATTCAGTGTCATTAACTACATTCACAATATTGTGTAACCATACCACTATCCATACCTAAAACTTTTTCATCATCCCCAACAAAAACTCTATACCCATTAAACAATAACTTCCACTTCCTCTCCTCTCCCACCCCCTTGTAAGCTCTGTTTTATTTTCTGCCTCTATGAATTTGCCTGTTTGAGGTAACTCATATAAGTGGAGTTATACAATATTTATCCTTTTGTGTCTGGCTAATTTCACTAAGCATAATGTTATCAAGATACATTCATGTTGTAGCATATATAAAATTTTCATTTCTTTTTATCACTGAATAATATTCCATTGTGTGCGCGCGCGTGCGTGCGTGCGTGCGTGTGTGTGTGTGTGTGTGTGTGTATCACATCACATTTTGTTTATCCACTCATCTATTGATAGATACTTGTGTTGTTTCCACCTTTTGGCTATTGTGAATAATGTTGCTATAAACATTAGTGTACAAATATCTGTTTGAGTCCCTGCTGTCATTTCCTTTGAATATATATGTGGAGTGAAATGCTGGGTCATATGGCTAAGTTCAATGCCAAATTTAATGTTTTAAAAGATCAATGAATATCTCATAGCCACCATTTGGGACAAAGGAGAGATATCACATACAAACAATATTAGAAATTAGAAAGGCCATATAATGCCAGATACAAAAGAGAGAAAAATAATTATAAGGCAATATTACATATAACTCTGTGTCAACCAATTCAAAAATCTAGAGAAGACTGTCAAATTCCTGGGAAAATACAAATGGACACCAAAAGAGAAATTTTAAATAGGTTACACAGAAGAAACTGGAAAAATAAAATATAAGAATAAAAGGAAACTTCTTAAATATGATAAAGAATATTTAGCAAAAAGAAATAGCAAATAACTTATTAAACAATGAGACCCTCAAGCTGTTCCATAAGCACAAGGAAAGGATGCTCCCATGATCACTATTTTCCAATATTATGTAAAGGCTCTATTGCATTATTAAAATGAAATGAAATTATAAGAACCAGTTCCTATAGCAGAAAAAAATCATGTCTACCTGCAGATGATATGACTGTATACTGAGAAGAATCCAAAAGATTATAGTAAAAATTCTATTGGAGAAGAAATAAAGATGCAAACAAATAAACAAGATGTCTATGGATTGGAAGACGTGCTCTGCAGGACATACACGGAGTGGTGGTAGAGTCGCTAGGCAAGGAACCCAACCCCCAGGAAAGGCTTTTCTGCAGGACAGGTCCAGGAGCCGGACCTGAGCAGAGAAGGGAGCGCTGTGGGACGCGGCTCTGCCAGAGGGGGCAGTGTGGGCCAGGGCACATTGGAGGAAGAGCAAGAAGGCCGCTATGGCAGCAGGTAGGCAAGAGGGGTGGTGTGTGCTGGGTTAGGGTGGGAGGGAGGCTTAGAGGCCAGGGTAAGAAGTGTGAATTTCATTCCAAGTGACAGAAGGAGACATCGAAGAACTTTAGGCAAGGGAGAGATTTGTTTTGAAAATCTGATTTATGTTTTTAAAAGAACATTTTGTCTGCTTTGGAGGGAAGAAGGCAGGAGGAGCAAATAGAGGCCAATCAGAAAGCTATTGCTGCTGTCCAGGTGGGAAATCACCACTGGCTTAGGGAACAGTGGTGCGGTGAAGAGAAATGGGGAGATGTGAGAGGTCGTTTGGAGCTAGAACTCAAAGTGGATGGGTGTGGGGGTGTTAGCTTTTCCTGGTGTATCTTTCCTGGCCTCTTTGTTTTCAAACTGTGTCTTTTTGTATTAAGTATATGCCCTATGAACAGAAAATAGTAAGGTGTTCTTAAGCTTTTTACTAGGGGACCTTTTTAAAGAGAGGAATTGAATCCATCTGCAATAATTACGATCTCTGATACATGTTTCCTACTTGTTTCTTTTATATATTTTTAAAAAGCTCCATGATTTCCCTTTCCCTTGGTATTTTCCTGGTTCTCGGAGAACTGCTTGAATTTTCTTGGTTTCTTCTTTTATAAAGCTTTAAGGATGTAAGTTTAACATCCTATTTCTAGGTTTCTTGTCTAGGAATAGATCAAGGTCTCAAGACTCATTAAGTATTACTTTTGCCCTTCTGTTGACTCTCCCTTCCCAACCCCCACCTTTCCCTTTCTTTAATATACTCAAAAATCTTTGGGATACTTCCAATCCTTTTCAGTAGTGAGTTTCCACATGAATATGTGGAGCTGTCTGGCACATACGCATTCATTGTTCCTTCAAGGAGAATGAAGACCTGAAAGGAGTGCAGGTCAGTGAAGGGGAAGCGGGAAAAGGCAGGTGGCGGGAGGAGGAGGCCTGGGCTGGGGCTGACTGCGACCTGGCTCATTGTAGGATCGGACGATACTCTCTCCATGGACCCCTTCCCCCACACCTCCCACCACCACCCAGCCCAGTCTGCACAGTCCCAGGGCTATACTGCTCGCTGCTGTTAGCAGGTGGGCGAGGTGCGGGGGTGGACGGGGGAGAGGTGGACAGAATACCTAAGTCTGGCTCTAGGGTGTTGGTACCTCTGCCCAAGTTAGAGCAGCCGGACCTCAGGAAGTACCGAGCTCGCACACTAGAGGGCACTGGCGCGCTTCCCAGAACACACCGTCCGGGGACTTTCGGATCCTCAATCCCTGCTCCGGAGTTTCACTCCACGTAGGCCAGCGATATTCAACCTTTTTCACCTCATGGCACACATAAACTGATTACTAAAATTTTCTGTCACACCAAAAATATATTTTGCGAATCTGACCAAAAAAAATAGTTATAATTTGATTTGTTCTCACCAGATGGCTATTGTGTTGGCTGTTGTAATTTTTTTAATTTGACAGTCTAAGGGAAAAGAGGTCAGTGCCCCTGACTAAATAGTCAGATACTGCATGTTTTAACAATTCTTGCCCCTCACCAGTGTGCCTCTTGTGGTACACTGGTTGAAATTGCTGGCTTAGGTTGTTCATTGAGGAGCCACCATCTGCTCAGGGTACTGGAGGAAGTGGAGCCCAGGCACAGCCCCCAACGCCCGCGGGCGCATCGGCTTGGAAACAGGAGTGAGTCATGGGGGGTAGTCCCATCCTAGGCTGGGAGGTTCGTTGACAAAGGCAAATCTGTACCTAAGTAAGCCTGCTTATTGCCTTTTTGCGTTTCAGATAATATACACTTCAAATGTCAGAGTAATGGTGAGACCGCAGAACCGTTCGTTGTCATCTTGTTCCCCGCATACATCTCTATATGCCGTCAAGGTTAATTATTAATGATCCTGTACGCGCCAATGGAAAAGGAGTGTGTGTTGCTCTGTTTTACTTTTTTTATCCAGTCCTAGAGATGTTCCCACTTTGCTTTCTCCGCCCCCCTCAGTCTACCACCAATCGATTTCCTGTAACCCTCTTTATGTCTTCTTCTTTGATTCTAATGTATTAAATAAGCTGCAAAACTGACATTCTCTGGAGTGTTTTCTCAATCCATTGAGATTTTTTCTTCTCAGCAATTGTCATTAGTTGGCCTCAACAAACTCATAAGAATTCTCAATATGTTTGGACATTTCTTACCTCCACACCCTATGTACTGCAAGCATCACCTCCACCATCATCCTTCCCTCCAGTCTCAGAGGAAAGGCCTTTCTGAGGCCAACTGCAGCTCTGAGAGTAGCCTGGTAGAGTAGGAAAAACACAGGCTTTTCAGTAAGTCAGACCTAACTTGGACCCCAGTGCCACCACTCACTAGACAATCAAGTTTTTTTCCCCCACTTCAAATTGTCTGAGCATCTGTTAACATATCAGTGATATTTGAATAGAAATATTAATTGCCGTATCAAAGGGTAAGAGTTCTTCATAGCCGCTTGTATTCATTGTGTAAATATACCACAGCACTTTTGTCCCCTCATCTACTGATGGGCACTTGGGCTGTTTCCAGACCTTGGCAATTGTAAATAATGCTGCTATGAACATAGGGGTGCATACATTCTTTCCAATTAGTGTTTCAAGATTCTTAGGAGATATTCTCAGAAGTGGGACCACTGGGTCATAAGGCGGTTTCATTTTTAATTTCTTTAGGAAATTCCATGCTGTTTTCCACAGTAGCTGCACCAGTCTACATTTCCAAAAACAGTGCACTAGAGTCCCCTTTTCTCCACATCCTTGCCAGCACTTGTTGTTTGTTGAGTCATTGATTACAGCCATTCTGGTGGGTGTAAGATGATATCTCATCTTGATTTTAATTTGCATCTCTCTAATGATTAGTGAGATTAAGAATATTATGCTAAGTGATATAAGCCAGTCAGAGAAAGACATACATGGTATGATCTCACTCACATGTGGAATTTAGTGAACAAAATAAACTGACGGACAAAATGAAACCAGAGGCATGGACACATGGGACAGACTGATAGATCTCAGAGGGGAGGGGGGTGGGGGGGGACTGGAAGAAATTAGCCAAAGAACGTATATGCAAAGTCCATGGACACACACAACAATGTGGTGAAGGAGGGGCATGGTGGAGGGGGGAAAATGAGGAGAAATGAGGGATATCTCTAATAGTGTCAATTATTAAAAAATTTTTAAAGAAATATTAATTGTTATGGACCTTAAGAATTAATATTAATGCCTGACAAGTTCCTGAAACAGACTCCAACATGTAATGCTGAATAAGTGGTAGTTATTATAATTATTCATAGTATGAGTCCCAGTTCTCTCTAAAAACTTCATGCATTACCTCTTCTTCGATTTCAACCTCTCACTCTCAGCTGATTTCTTGCCTCAGCTTATAAACAAGGTCAAATTTCTCCCATCTTCAAAAACAAACAACAAAACCCCTCTGTAAAGAGATCCACCAGTTCCCTCAGAATACTGTCACTGCTTCTCATGAAAGGAGACCTTCCACAAGAGGGAAGGAATCCTCGGCTTGCCCAGTGCCTCGTTCTTTGGATTCTGATTTCTAGTGTGACTCTCTGTTTGGCTTTTTGAATCAGAGGATTGGCTGAGTTCATCAATTCTGGAAAATTCTGAACCATTATCTCTTCAAATGTTGCCTCTACTCCATTCTTCCCCTTCTTCTGAAACTTCAATTAAACATATAATGGGTTTTCTTTTTTTTTAATTTTTAAATTGTTGTTCAATTAAGGTCGTCCCCATTTCCCCCTCATTATTCTCCCCTGCCCTACCCACCCTCACCTGCCACATCCAGTTTTGCCTGCCCTGTTGTCTTTGTCCATGGGTCCTTTATATGTGTTCCTTGACTTGATCCTTCCTCTTCTTTCCCCTGTTGTCCTCCTCTCCCTTTCCCTCCGGTTCCCATCAGTTTGTCCTTTATTTCCATGTCTCTGGTTATATTTTGCTCACTTGTTTGTTTTATTAAGGTTTCACTTATAGGTGAGATCATATGATATTTGTCTTTCACCATCTGGCTTATTTCACTTAACATAATGCTCTCCCATTCCATCCATGCTGTCAGGAAAGGTTGGAGTTCCTTCTTCCTTTCTGCTGCATAGTATTCCATTGCATACATGTACCACAGTTTTTTGATCCACTCACTTACTGATGGGTACTTAGGTTTTTTTCCAGCACTTGGATATTGTTAAACTGCCCTGCTTATGAATATTGGGGTGCATAGGTTCTTTTGAATTGGTGTTTCAGGATTCTTAGGGTATAATCCCAGCAGCAAAATTGCCAGGTCAAAAAGTAGTTCCACTTTTAGTTTTTTGAGGAAATTTCATACTGTTTTCCACAGTGGTTGCACCAGTCTGCATTCTCACCAACAGTGCACTAGAATTCCCTCTTCTTCACAACTTCACCAACACTTGTTTGTTGATTTGTTTATGATGGCCATTCTGACCTGTGTGAAGTGGTATCTCATTGTGGTTTTAATTTGCATCTCTCTTATGGCTAGTGATGCTGAGCATTCTTTCATATGTCTATGGGCCCTGTGTATGTCCTCCTTGGAGAAGTGTCTCTTCAGATCCTTTGCCCATTTTTTTAATTGGATTGTTTGTCTTCCCAGTGTGGAGTCATGTGAGTTCTTTATATATTTTGAAGATCAAACCCATGTCCAAGGTATCATTGGCAAATATATTTTTCCCATACTGTTGGTTCCCTTTTCACTTTGCTGATGTTTTCTTTAGCCTTGCGGAAGCTTTTTCATTTGATGAAGTCCTATTTGTTTATTCTTTCCTTTATGTTCCTTGCTCTAGGGGACATAGTCAGTGAAAATATTGCCGCCTGGAATATCTGAAATTTTCCTGCCTATGTTCTCCTCTAGGAATTTTAAGGTTTCATGACTTATATTTAAGTCTTTTATCCATTTTGACTTTATTTTTGCATATGGCGTAAGCTGGTGGTCGAGTTTCATTTTTTTTGCATGTAGCTGTCCAGATCTTCCAACACTATTTGTTGAAGAGGCTATTTTTACTCCATTTTATGCTCCTGTCCCCTTTGGCGAATATTAACTGATTGTAGAGACATGGGTTTACTTCTGGGCTCTCTCTTCTATTCCATTGATCTATGTGTCTGTTCTTAGGCCAGTACCAGACTCTTTGGATTACAGTGGCCTTGTAATATAGTTTAATATCAGGTATTGCGATTCCTCCTACTTTGTTCTTCTTTCTCAAAATTGCTGAGGCTATTCGGGCTCATTTATGGTTCCATGCAAATTTTTGAAATGCTCCTTCTACATCTGTGAAACATGTCCTTAGTATTTTAATAGGTATTGCATTGAATCTATAAATTGCTTTAGGTAGTATGAACATTTTGATAATGTTAATTCTTCCAATCCATGAGCATGGTATATGCTTCTATTTATTTGTATCTTCTTTAATTTCTTTCTTCAGTGTTCTGTAGTTTTATGAGCATAGGTCTTTTACTTCCTTGGTTAGGTTTATTCCTAGGTACTTTATTTTTCTTGTTGCTAAAGCAAATGCAATTTCCCCCAATTTCTGTTTCTGATATTTCATTGTTGGTGTACAAAAATGCCTTTGATTTCTGAATATTGACTTCGTATCCCACTGTTTTGCCAAATTCACTTATATGGTTGAGTAGTTTTTTAGTGGAGTCTATGGGGTCCTCTATGTACACTCTCATGTCATCTGCAAACAATGACAGTTGTGCTTCCTCCTTTCCATTTTAGATGCCTTTTTTGGTTTTCTTACTGTATATTCTATCTCATTTATTTTCTCTTCCATTTTTTTAATCTTTATACCTATCCGGGCTTCATTCTGCATAGTTTCTTCTGATTTATCTTCCTTTCTACTGACTGTTATTAACCCTTCCTTATTAACCCAATTCTTAATTGGATTATACTAGTTTTCAGTTACAGAATATCTAATTGGTTTTTTTAAAAATATGCAATGCTGCTTTCAAAATTTCCATATTCTTGCATAAAACTTATTTCTGTTATTACTTCCATGGCCATGGTAATCATTGCTTTATTACAGGTTGTATCCAGTAAGTGTAACATTTGGGAACCTGGTGCGTAAACTGTTTCTATTGTTTATAGCCTCTGTTGATTCAGACATATATACTTTTCTATTAAGTGCTTCATGTGCCTGTGTGCGCTTTCTGGACATTTTACTTGAAGTGACTGTTTTGTAAATTAATTTGAGACCTAAGATCTTCTTCCAGAGAGGGACCCTCTTTTCCTTCTTCCAGCACCAGAGGGCACTCAGTCCAGGACCAGAGCTGGAGAATATTCTAGATGACCACAAAGTCAGTTCCCACCCTGCTTCCAGTTACAGCTCTTGGAGGTTTCCACCCTGATGGACAGTGAATGCCAACTCTCTCCCTCCAGCCTTATGTTCTAGATTCTGAAGATTGGCAGACAGACCCAAGGTAAAAATGTCAGTGAAGTGCGGTAGCAAGTGACAGCCATGTGTCTTCAGGAAACTATGGAATGCAGTATCACTCCTCCCACTCATCTAAGAAGCTTGGACTGTTAGCTGCCTTCTCCCAGTGGATGAACACATCTCAGCTAAGGGGCAAATGTTCACACATTTAGGCTCTTTTCTCCGCCTTGTTCGATTCTATCAAGTTCCCCTTTCGATAGGCTGTCAGTGATGGCTTGATGTCTCCTCTAGCTTCTATAATCAGTGTAGAGGGAGGGTGGTTTATCCCTTCATCTGCCATTACTGGGAGCTGATGCCATGGGATCTCCAATGGCCTTGGTACCACTTCTTCTCTGGCTGAATTTAGATCTTTGCTTTTATCCATCCACAATTGAGCTTTCTGTGGGGATAACAGAGGGGCGTTACAACACAGAGAGCACGTTACAACTAGCCACTGGAAATGGTTTCACCTCATGCCCCTGGGTCCTACGGGAGGGCTCTGGGTCAGCCAGGAGGCCATCTTCTGGTCTCCCTGACCATCCATCAGGACATATAGTGTCACTGGTGTGAGGGCTGGGCTTCCGGTGTGATAATCTGATAAGGTTTGATTCCAAACTCTCTATATGTGGGTGGACAGGTTTTCTTTGATGTGAGCAAGCCTCTCTTGTGTGAGCCACTTGGGAAGGAGGTTTATTCTTAGGTAGGTAACGTTCACTCACATTTGATGCCTTCTCCACAAAGCCTCCTCTAATTTCCCCAAGAAGGACAGAGTCTCTCCCTGCCCTGTCTCCACGGCCCTTTCTCAGTACTTGACATGGAGCCCACATCACACTCTACCTTGTATAATCAAGATTTTATGTACACATCGTGTCTTCCCTTTTATTCTTGTTTTATTTTGCCTCAGTTGAAGAGGCTTGGCTTATTCCTATTCTGCTAAGTCCATGCCATATTATTATCCTTGTTTTACACAGAGCCCTTTACTTATTTTAGAGATTAACTTATTCCCTTGTATCCCTATTTTCCTCTCCCCATAGGACATTATTTTACTGTTAATAGGCATCTTTATTTGAATATATTCTTGTAAAATATGCATTGTTGATTTATATGCATATATTTTAAAGTTTATGTGGCTGGTATATGTTTTATATCTAACTCTGCTTCCTCTTCTTTGTTTTTAACATGTTAATGTGTTGCTGTGTGACAGCTAATTCAAGCTGTCCAAACTCTGCAAAATGCCCCGTCTTGTGTAGTTACCCCATTCTCCCTGCAATGGACACTCAGGTTGCCTTCAATTCTCTATAGACACATGCTATGATAAAGAACTTTATTAGTAATTCCTAATGGGTCTATGTAAGTATTTCCCTGGGATGTACATCCAGGAGCAGGATTGCTAGGTCATAGAATGTGCACATGTAGGACTCTGTTTGACCAAATGCAACCAGACTCTTTTCTAGAATGTCTCACCTGTCTATACTTCCACCAGTAACACAAGATTGACTTCTATGTCACCAAATCCCCTTCATCTTAGCATTACCAGGCTTTTGGATGGTTACAAGTTAAATGGTGCAAAATGATATCTCATGATTTTTCAAATTTGCATTTTTTCAGATTATCAGTTATTCTGAGCACCCTGTCATATGCTTATTAGTTCTTGGTTTCTCTTCTGTTGTTTACCTGTCCATATATTTTGCTCATTTTTTAAAAGTAATCATCACCTGAGGATATGTTTATTGATTTTGGGGAGAGGAAGAGAAAAAGAGTAAGAAGGATTGATGTGAGAGAGAAACAATCCATCAGTTTGTCTCTCATACACACTCCAACAGGGGATCGAACCCATAGCCTAGATATGTGCCCTGATCGGGGATCAAACCTGCAAATTTTTGGTGTATAGAATGATGCTCCAACCAACTGAGACATCTGGCCATAGTCTATTTTCTTATTGTAGTTGGTGGGTTTTATTTTCCTAATTGATCACTAGAATTTCTTTGTAGTCTAGAGTGATTTTACTATCTTATCAGTTTTAAACATTGTAAATGTATTCTCCAATTTTGTTACCTATTAACATTTTTATAATCCCTTCTGGCCTGCAAAGTTTCTTTTGAGAAATCAGCTGATGGTCTTATGAGAACTCCCCTGTAGGTAACTAACTGGTTTTCTCTCATTGCTTTTAAAATTTTCTCCTTAGGTTTTTTTTGTTTTTTGTTTCTTGTTTTTTAAGAGAGAGAGAGAGAGAGGAAGTGAGGGAGAAAGAGAGGGAGAGAAGCATCAATGTGGTGTTGTCCCTCACTCACTCCCAACCTGGCCCACAACCCAGGCATATGCCCTGATTGGGAATCGAGCAGATGACCCTTTGGTTCACAGGCCAGCACACAATCCACTGAGCAACACCAGCCAGGACTGTCTTTATCTTAAACCTTTGGCATTTTAATTACAATGTGTCTTGAAGTGCCCTCTTTGCATCTATCTTGTTTGGAACTCTCTGTGCTTCCTGGACTTCTATGTCTATTTCCTTCACCAAATTAGGGAAGTTTTCTGTCTCTACTTTTTGAAATACATTTCCAATTTTTTGCTCTTTCTCTTCTCTTTCTGGAATCCCTATGATGTGAATGTTGGATCTCTTGAAGTTGTCTCAGAGGCCGCTTATACTATCTTCATTTATTTGGATTCTTTTTTCTTCTTGTTGTTCTGATTGGTTGTTTTTTGTTCCTTATGCTCCAAATCATTGATTTGATTCTCAGCTTCATCCACTCTGCTGTTGTTTCTTTGTAAATTGTTCTTTATTTTAATTGGTGTATCTTTTGTTTCTGACTAGGTCTTTTTTGCGCTTTTGAGGTCCTCACTAAGTTCCTTGAGAATCCTTATAACCAGTGTTTTGAACTCTTCATCTGGTAGATTGTTTATTTCCATTTCATTTAGCTCTTTTTCTGGAGTTTTGATCTGTTCTTTCATCTGGGCCATGTTTCTTTATCTTCTAATTTTGGCAGCCTCCCTGTGTTTTTTTCTATGTACTAGGTAGAGCTGCTTTGACTTCATGTCTTGGTAGTGTTGCCTAATGGAGTAGGTGTCCTGTAAGGTCCAGTGGCACAGCCTCCCCTATCACTCAAGCTGGGTATGCCAGGTGTGTCCTTTGTGTAAGCTGAATACACCCTCCTCTCTGTAGTTGAGCCTTGTTTGCTGTTGGCAGATAAATGGGAGGGATTTACTCAGGTCAGTCAGCTGTAAGGATTGGCAGTAACAACTTACCACCACACTCTGCCCTCTGTGGAAGATCAGTTGTGCAGGGGCAGGGTGGTGGTGCTCCGACATTGTCTGTAGCTGTCCGTTGGGTGTGCTGGCCTTGGGATTTCCTGGGTGGTGCAGGCCAAGGTCAGCCCCCACATGTGTTTTGCTCGGGGCCCACCATGCCTGAGCTATCAAGCAATTTGAGATGACTGCTAACTTGTGCTGGGCTTGGAGATTTCCAGGTGGAGCCAAGCTCTGAATCTAAGCTGGCTGCTGGTAGTGCCTGGCCTGGGGCTCACTGAAACCAGCTGTTGCTTATTTGATAGGATTTAGGAAGTTTGAAGCATGAGGCAATACTAGCCATTCATATGGAAAAGCAGCTTGGGTGGCCCATCAATTGGGTGTGGAGTCTCTGGGATACTGCAAGATGGGTGAAACAGTGTTAGCCAGGTTGATGGAGTCTCAGACACGGCACCAGCCTGCTGGCTTGGGGGCGGGGGGCAAAGCGGGGAGGGTTTAGAAATGGGACAATGGCCTCTGCTCACCTTGATGGCAGACACTTCAGTTTCTCCCTGTATACCACTGGGCCTTCAAGCTGCTATCTCATTGCTGGAGCTCTGAGGCAGTCAGTCTGAGTAGGTAATTCAGTGTGTAGTTCTTTTGTATTTCTTTAAGATTTTATTTATTTATTTTTAGAGAGAGGAAGGGAGAAAGAGGGAGAGAAACATCGATGTGCAATAGATACATCAGTAGGTTACCTCTCACATGCTTCCAACTGGGACCTGGCCCCACAACCCAGGCATGTGCCCTGACTGGGAATTGAAAAGGCAACCTTTAGGTTCATAGGCCAGCACTCAGTCCACTGGGCCAGACCAGCCAGGGCTCTGTGTGTGTGGTTCTGTAAGAGGAACTGCTTGGGGCTCCAACAGTTTTTTTTCCACCAATTAAATCCCTGCTGGTTTTTTGTAGCCAGAAGTTATGAGGACTTATCTTCCCTGGACTGGAATCCTGGATTGGGGGTCCTTGCCCCCAAGATATCCCTCTCAAAGTTTTATCCACCACCTAAGGGTGTGGGACCAGCCTGGTCTGCATCTGCGCCCCTCCTACCAGTCTGGATGGATGTGGTTTCTTTAATTCTGTAGCTGTCAGATTTCCATTCAACTCAATTTCTAATGGCTCTTAGTGACAGTTGTTCTATACATTAGTTGTAATTTTGATGTGAAGAGGCAAGCCATGTCTGCCTACACTGCGATCTCGATCAGAAGTCCAAATATTTTCTGATTATACAAAAATAATGCTTGTTTATTGTAAAATGCAGGAAAAACACAAAGAGACAAATTCCTCAGGTCTTACTGCCTAGAATGCCTCCATTAAGGTTCTTAATTGTGAAAAACAAAATCTGATTCTGGTTAGGAAGAGGATATTACTGAAAAGATTGAAAATGGCATATATCATCGCTGGGAGAGGGGTTTATCTGGGTCTTTGCTTTTACACACCTCTTCCTCTGGTCTTTATGTAATAAAGTGGCCCAAACACTCAATCATATAATGTATATCTGGACTCTGATGCCAATTTAATCTTGGTTTAAATGTTACTTTTTTGGAAGTCTTCTTTGATGGCTCAGTCTGAAGGAGTTACTCACTATTGAAATAGCCTTGTTTGGGCGGGGAGCTTGTCATTTTCATTTCCTACCATTTTTCTTGTTTACTTGTATATTTATTTGTTTCTTGTCTCTTTTCTTCATTGTCGTATCCTCAGGGCCTAGGATACTGACATTAGTTATTACTCATTATTGAATGAATAAATGAATCAAAGAGCTTTTGGTGGTCTTACCTACATAGGACTGTGGAAGTATCTTTTTTTAAATGGCACTGGATCCATAGCCCAAGAAAGCAACCTGGTGAAGCACCTGTGTTTCATTCACATCCCATCCTCCCTACCTCCTTGTGTAACAGAAATTCTATATCCCTGTGTTGATGAGAACCATTTGCCCCAGCCAATACTGTATCCCATTTTTTTGCCTATTTGCTTTGTGCCTTAAGAAGCCTGAAATATCCACATGACCACTTCAGCTTCCAATTCAATGAGATCAGAGTGTTTGTAATGGGAATATTCTTCCTTTTGGTGCTAAAGCTCTGAACTTTCAGGGTCTAGTGTTATTAGGATGGGAAAAAATATTTTATATAGCCTTTCATTATTGCAGTAGTCTTTAGGGTTTTTTTGGCTTATCATTTATTATTCTTTACCATAATTATTTTTTAATCATTTTATTTTCAATTACAGTTGACATACATTCTTATATTAGCTTCAGGTGCATAGCCCAGTAATTAGACATTACATAACTAAATAGTGATCATCTCAATAAATCTCACACCCATCTGACACTATACATAATTATTAGACTATTAATGACTCTATTCCCTATGCTGTACTATCTATCTCCATGACTATTCTGTAGCAACCAATCTGTACTTCTTAATCTCTTTTCCTTTTTGCCCACCCCCCAAATCCCCCTCCCAAATGGCACCATCAAAACATTCTCTGTATCTATGATTCTGTTTCTGTTCTGCTTGTTCATTTATTTTGTTTTCTTTTTTTTTTAGATTCAGTTGTTGATGGATATATATTTGTTGCTATTTTATTGTTTATATTTTTGATCTTCTTTTAAAGAAGACCCATTAACATTTCATACAATACTAGTTTGGTGGTGATAAACTCTTTTACCTTTTCCTGTCTGAGATGCTCTTTATCTGTCCTTTGATTCTATGGATAGCTGTGATGGTAGAGCAACCTTGGTTGTAGACCCCTGCTTTTCATCACTCTGAATATTTTTTGCCAATCCCTTCTAGCCTGCAAAGTTTCTTTTGAGAAATCAGCCTACAGTCTTATGGGAGCTCCCTTGCAGGTAACGAACTGTTTTTCTCTTGTTAAGAGTCTCTCTTTGTCTTTAACCTTTGGCCTTTTAATTATGATGTGTTGGTGTGAACCTCTTTGGGTTCATCTGGTTTGGGACACTGCAATTCCTGGACTTGTAATCTATTTCCTTCACCAAGTCAGAATTTTTCGTCATTATTTTTTCAAATAGGTTTTCAATTTCTTGCTCTCTCTCTTCTCCTCCCAGCACCCCTGTGATGTGAATATTGTTATGTTTGAAGTTGTTGCAGAAGCTCCTCATTTATTTTAGATTCTTTTTTCTTCTTGCTGTTCTGACTGGGGGTTTTTTGTTGTTGTTTTTCCTTATAGCCCCAGTTGCTGATTTGATTCTGAGCTCCATGTACTCCACTGTTGTTTTCCTGTAAATTGTTCTTTATTTCAATTAGTATAGCATTCATTTCTGACTGGTTATTTTTTATGCTGCTTAGGTTCTCACTAAGTTTATTGAGCATCCTTATTGCCAGTGTATTGAACTTGGCATCTATCAAATTGCTTGTCTCTACTTTTTTTTAGTTCTTTTTCTGGAGTTTTGTTCTGTTCTTTCATTTGGGCTATGTTTCTTTATCTCTTCATTTGGCACCCTCCCTGTGTTTGTTTCTATGTACTAGGTAGAGATGCTGCATCTCCCAGGTTTTGTAGAGTGGCCTACTGTAGTGGGTTTCCTGTATGTTCCAGAGGCACAGTCTCCTCTGTCAATGAAGCTGGGTGCTTGAGGTGTGTGGGCTGTGTATACCCTCCTCTTTTTATTGAACCTTGATTGCTTTTGCAATATCAATGTGAGGAATTTACCCTAGCTGATCAGCTGCAAGAACTGACTGTGACCACCAACCTCCTACTTCTGTGGAGGATCAGTTGTGCAGAAGCCTACCCTTCAGAGCAGGACTTACTATAGCAGGGCTCTGGTGCCTGCCAGGTTCATCCCTTGAGTGTTCCACTTCTGGAGATTTGGGTGGTGGTGCTTCAGTGTGACCTGAATCTGTCCACTGAGTGTGCTGTCTCAGGGAACTCCTGGGAGGTTCAAAGTTAGGCACTGCCTGTGTTCTGGCCAGTGCCACCTGGCATAAGCTGCAAGCAATCTGAAGATAGCTGCTACTTGTGCTGGTCTTGAGGGTGCCCAGTAGAGGCCAAGATAAAAAGCAAGGCCAGCTGCTCCTAGCGCCAGGCCTGGGGCCACATCGGATGAGGTACAGGGCTCACTGAGGCCAGATGCTGCCTGTTTGAGACAATTCAGAAAAAATTGAATCATGAGCCAAGACAAGCCATTCATATGGAAAATCCACTGGAAAGAGGTTGGGTGCACCCGAAAGCTTGTTGGGGCGGGGCCTCAGGGAATCACCAGGGCAGGTTAAACAGTGTGAGCCAGGTTGATGGAATCTCAGATATGTGGAGTAAGAAGCACCAGGAATTCATCTTCCCACCAAGATAACAATTGTACTGGCAGTTTTGTCTGCTGTAGCTATTTTAGAACTGTGGGGTCTATTGAAGGCCTGCAACTTCCAAAGAAAAGCTTTGATGGTAAATTACTAATTTCAGTCTATTTCAGCTCTATGCTCAGCAATAGTTACCTATCCCTCATCTCCCAACCCCATGGCAGGCATGCATACAAACATTCTAAGAGCAACTTGCTCACAGGTGGCAGGAGCAAGGGTGAACAAAAGGACCTTGTTTCCCAAATATCAAGAATTTGTGCTCTAGCCACTGATTGCTGCTTTAGTTGGCAGAGGTGCAGACACACTGGTGGGAAGACCCCACCCCACCACACCCCTCTGCATCAACTTTCAGGAGATTTAAAGAGCCAACACCTTCTTTTTCACTTTCATTTTTCTCCTTTTCACCATTTGGGGGCCACATATTTCAGGACTAGACATTCAAAAGCAATTGCATATGCAGGGGAATATAAAACAAAAAGAGCAGACAGGAGAGCCCTGGAAAAATATTGTTTACACCTCAGGGTGATCCCAAGCACAGAAATAACCTACAAAATCAAACATAAAAAAACAAAAGAGCAAATCCCGCAGAAAGGAGAATGTAAATTCCAGATATATCACATTACCAGATCCAAATATTCTTATTCAATAACAACAACAAAACCATAAGGCATACAAAGAAGAAGGAAGGTATGGTGCATTCAAAGAAAAAAGTAAATACCATGCTGAGAAAGACCAGAAAAAAAAAGTGAAGAAAAGGATGTATAAACAATATGAAAATATCAACAAGGAGATTTTTAAAAACATAAAAAGAAATCAAAGAAGAAAATTTGGAACTGAAAAGTATAATAGCTCAAATAAAAAATTTACTAACAGGGTTCAGTAAATGTACAGTAATTTGAAATACAATGAGTGAGGGCAATGCATGGCCTTCCAATAAAAAGTACTTGAAGACTGAAAAAAAATTTATCAGCAAGATTCAAATGCAGACGATTAGACAAAATAAAAAATGTATGAACTCAAATATAAGATAACCAAAATTATCAACTCTGAAAAACAGAAAGGAAAAAGTTTAAAGAAAAGTGAACAGAGTCAAGGGACATGTGGAAGACTATCAAGCAAACAAACATATGTATTGCAAGTGTCCAAGGAGAAGAGAGAAAGTAAGTGGCAGAGAGAATACTTGAAGAAATAATAGCTGAAAACTTTCCAAATTTCATGAAAGACATACATAGAAATATCCAAGAAGCCCATTAAAGTTGAAGTAGGATGAACTCAAAGAGACCTGCAGCAAGACTCATTATTATCAACCTTATAACAGACAAAAACAAAGTATCCTGAAAGTATGTCTCATCACATACAAGGACCTGCAATAAGATAATGAGCAGATTTATCATTAGAACCTTTGGAGATCCAAAGACAATGAGCTGATATATAGTCAAAGTGCTAAAAAAAAGGCATCCTATATCTAGCAAAACTATCCTTCAAAAATGAGGGAGAATCTAAGACATCCCCAGATAAACAAAAACTGAATTTTTTCATTACTACTAGACCTGCCTCTCCAGAAATGCTACAGTGAATTGCACACTGAAATGAAAAGACAGTAACTAGGCAGTAATTTGAAACTATGTTAAGAAGTAAATATCTCAGTAAAAGTAAACAAATAGGCAAGTATTAAAGCATGTACAATTCTAATGTTGGTTTATACCCCCACTTTTTGTTTTCCACATGATTTTAAGAGATGAACACATATTTAAGAACACTTATTAATCTAAAAGGTAGTACTTTTTTCAGATTTTATTTATTTATTTTTAGAAAGAGGTGAAGGGAGAGAGAAAGAGAGGGAGAGAAACATCAATGTGCGGTTGCCTATAGCATGCCCCCAACTGAGGACCTGGCCCGCAACCCAGGCATGTGCCCTGACTAGGAATTGAACCAGTGACCCTTTGGTTCTCAGGCCGGCACTCAATCCACTAAGCCACACTGACCAGGGCTAAATGGTAGTATTATTATAACTTTGGTTTGTAATTCCACACTTTGTTTCCTACCTACTTTAAGAAACAATGCATTAAGACCAATTAGTAGTCTATGATTTTAGATGCATGATATATAAAGATTTAATTTTGCCACATCAATAATTGAAAAGTGATAGCAGAATGTATAGCAGTAGAGCTGTTTTATGTTATTAAAGCTAAGCTGGTATAAATTTAATTATATTGATATAACTTTAGGATTTTAAGTGTAATCCCTATAAAAACCACAAAGAAAATAGCTGTAGAATATATGCAAAAGGAAACTAAATATTTCACTACAAAAAAAATAAACTCAATGCAAAAGAAGACAGTAATTCTGGGAATGGGGAACCAAAAAAGCTATAAGTGCATAGCAAATAGCAAAATGCCAGTTCCTGATCAGTAATTACTTTAAATATTAAAGAATTAAACTTTTCAATCAAAAAACAGAGACTGGCAAAATGGATAAAAACATGTCATTTTATATCCAAAGACACAACTAGATCAAAAGTAAAAAGATGAAAAAAATATTCCATCCAATACTAACTGAAAGAGAACAGGAATGGCTCTAGTATTATCAAACAAAATAGACTTTAAGTCAAAAGAAGTTTACAAGATATAAAGAACATTATACATTAATAAAAGGTTCAATACAGCAAGAAGATATATTTACCCACCTATTAACAAACCGTCAAAATATATTAAGCAAAATGAATAAAACTAAAGGAAAAAATAGACAATTCTACAATAACAGTTGGATACTTCAATACCCCATTCTCAGTAATGGGTAGAAACACCAGAGATACGATAAGTAAGGAAATAGAGGACTTAACACAATAAACCAAGCAAATCTAACAAACATACTTGAATACCCTACCCAACAGCAATAGAATATACTTTTTTCTTAAGTGCAATGGGACAGTCTCCAGAATAAACAACATGTTAGACTGTGAGTCAAGTCTCAATAATTTTAAAAGAAAGATATGATACAAAGTGTCCTCAACCACAGTGTAATGAAGTTATAAGTCAATAACAGAATGAAAACTGGGAATTTACAAATTTGTGAAAATTACACAATCTTTTCTTCCCATTATATTTTTCCATTTATTTAGGCCTTTGATTTCTTTCAACAGTATATCATAGTTTTCCACATACAGATGCTGCACATATTTTGTTAGATTTGTACCTTAGCATTTCATTTTTCAATGCTATTATAAATAACACTGCAAAAATTAATTTGTTCATTGCAAGTATATAAAAATACAGTTGATTTTTGCATATTATCTCTATCCTGTGACTTCACTAAGTGAATTATTAACTCTAGGAGCTTTTTTGTAGAGTTCATGAAGTTTTTTTGTTTTGTTTATATTTTATTGTTTATACTATTTCTAAACAACCAATGGGTCAATGTATTAGTCACCTTAGGCTACCATAGCAAAATACCACAGACTGAGTGGTTTAAGCAAAAGACACTTCTCTATTCTGGAGGCTCCAAAGTGCACAATCAAGAGGGCAGTCAATTTAGTTCCTGGTGAAGGCCCACTTTCTGTCTTGTGGACAACCACCTTCCTGCTTAGTTCTCACATGGCAGAGAGGTCAGTTTTCTCTTTCTCTTCTTATGACATTAATGTCATCAGGTGGGCCCACCATCATGACGTCATCTAAACTTAATTGCCTGCAAAATGCATAACTCCAACTACTACTACATTGGGGGGTATGCCTTGAACATATGAATTTGGGGTGGGGGGCACAATCGGTCCATAATATTCTGCCCATGGCGCCCTTAAGAATCATGAATACATGCAAAATAAATTTATTTCATCTCAGAAGTCTCAACCAATAGCAGTTTCAACTCTAAAATCTAGTCTTATCAAAATATTTAAATCAGATATGGGTGAAACACAACGTGATTCATCCTGAGGCAAAACTCTTCTCCAGCTATGAACCTGTGAAACCAGAGAAGTTATATGCTTCAAAATACAGCATGGGACAGGCATGGGTAACCATTCTCATTCCAAAAGGGAGAAATTAGAAGAAAAGAATGATCGTTCCAAGCAAGTTCAAAATCCAGTAAGACAAATATCATTAGATCTTATGGTTTAATGCTCTGCTCTCTGACCCATTGGGGTGGAGGTCCTGCCTCCAGGACCCACTGGGATGGCAATCCCACTCTTGTGGCTCTGCTGGGTGGGTTGCCAGCCAGCAGATCTGGGTGGCCCCACCCCCAAGTCTCCAGGAGGCCACTGTCTGGCCAGTTGAAATTAGGTCTGATGATCTCTGAATTGCCGTCAGGACAATTCTTCCCTTGTCTTGAAGAATAGCACACATTCACAGCCAAATAGCTCGATGGTCCAGTCCCGCAGGACCTAAGAAGTCCAATAACCTTCCTTCATTTAGTCTCGGTTGCATCCCTTTCAGTTCAAACTGGCAGTGTTTCAGATGAGGTTGTTGATTAGATCTGTAGTTCACACATATGCTAATCTCCTTATCAAAAGGTTGTTGAACCACACCCTTAGCGTACTCTTCAGAACAAACTTTCTCATTGTTTGCAACACGGACAGACTGAGAATTTTCCAAAGTTTTAAAGTTCTGGTTCTTTTTGCTTAACAATTCCTTCTTCAACTCATTTATCTCTTTTTGCACTTTACTAAAATATAAGCAGCCAGGAGGCACTAAGCTTCTCCTTCGACACTGTTTAAAAATCTCAGCTAAACACTTAATTTCATCTCTCACAAGTTCTACTTTCCACAAAACACCAGAATACAATCACAGCTCAGCCAAGTCTCTGCCACTTTGTAATAAGAATTACCCTTTCCCTATTGGCTAATAACATTCCGCATTCCCATTGGAGACCTCACCAGAATAGCCTTTAATGTCATATTTCCACCAACATTATGTTCATGACTATTTATATATTCTCTAAGAAAATGAAAGCTTTCTGAATAGCTCTCTTTTCTTTCTGAGCCTTTCCTGGATCACCAATAACTGCTCTTTCATGGCAAACCTTACTTTTCATAGTATGAACCTCAAAACATTCCCAAACTATACCTGTTACCAAGCTCCAAAGCTGCTGCCACATTTTTAGGTACCACATTTTGCCATGTACAATGCACACCCACTTTTTAGTACTAATTACCATGTATAATGCTCATCCTTACTTTTCCCTCAAAAATTTGGATAAAAAGTTTGCATTATAGATGGCAAAAGACAGTATTCCTTTCAGCAGTACCCCAAAATTCTGTCTTAGCTTGGTCTGCTCTCACAACGTGCCATAGCCTGGGTAGCTTAAACTACAGATATTCATAGGCTGGAAGATATTTTACAGGCTGGCCGTCGGAGATCAGGGTGCCCTCACGACTAGGTTTTGATGAGAGCCCTCTTCCTGGCTTGCAGACAGCCATCTTCTCGCCCTGTGCTCAACATGGCCTTTCCTCGGTGTATGCACATGGGCGAATCAGCAGACAGACAGTAAGTGAGGAAATAAAAGGCTTGAACAACACAATGAACCAACCATATCAAATATATATATAAACACTCTACCCAGTAACCACAGCAAACACTTTCTTCTGAGACATCTTTCTCTCTTTCTCTTCTTACGGCACTAATCCCATCATGAGGGTTACACTCTCGAGACCTCATCTAAACCATCATCTCCCAAAGGACCCACCTCCAAATACCATCACAGTGGGAGTTAAAGCATCAGCATACAAACAGTGAGGGCAGACAAACTTTCAACTCATAACAGGTATCATGAAGATTTTATTATTCATTCACATACCAGTGAGATTTACTATCTTGTTTTCATAGATTTAATAAGCATTTACTGTTTTGAATAGCCACTTTATGTCATTGCCCATTTTCCTACTGAATAGTTCATTTTTAGCTTTTCTATTTGTAAGAGCTCTTTACATTGCATGGAAACTAACATTTTGTTACATGTGGAGTAAAATTTTATGGTTTGTTCTTTTGAATTTTGTTAACAGTAATTTAATATATAAGTAAATTGTTAATTATGATGTTCAATTACTATTAATAAAATAACTTTATATCTGCAATATAATTACTTTTTTACTTTGATTCCTGCTTTGGTATCATTCATAGAAATACTAGCACAACTTCAACATCATAGGAAATTAGCAAGGAATGTTAGTAATAAGAATGGTAAATTTACTAATAATCACTGCCATTTATTGAGTATCTATTATGTATCAGATACTCCACATAAATTATTCTTCTTAAGCTTTACAACAGATCTATGAAGTTATCACTATTCCCATTCTACAGATCAGGAAACTGAGGCAGAAAGAGGACAAAGTAACTTGCCTATAATCCTGAAACTTGCAATGTTGGAGCTGAGATTCAGTCCCTTTGTTATGTACAAACTCAACACTTTGTAAACAGATAAATAGACCTGGGACCACATGCTGGCTGGTAGGTGTGTTATCATGTGGTACCCTTCACCCCTCTGAGTCCTGTTGTCACCTATAAAATTTGCTTAATAATAACTCCCTCATAGAGTTGCTGAGCGATTTAATTGAGAAGAAACATGCAATGTGCCCAGCACATAACACAGTCATAGAAGAGAGACAGCCACCACCCTTCTTTGCTGGAATGCCTGAGCTCTTCCCTCCCCTCTGTTGTGGGGTGTGGTGGAAGGGCAGTGAGATAGAGAGTGAAGGAGTGCAGCTGCGAGGGGCAGAGGTGGCAATTCCAGGCGTAGCCCATCTAAGTGAGGAACAGAGTGAGGTGAAGCCTCAGCCTGCAGGAGACCCACCCTGGGAGGGACTCAGGTGCCTCCAGCACAGGGAGGCAGGCCTTTCCAAGTGTGGGAGGCTGGGGTGGGGCTGGGTCAGGAAAATCTCTCCACTGCTCTGAAGCAGCCACGCTTGCTCAGGAGGAGAGCCCTGTGAGGTTGCTGATCATCTTCCAGCTCTTGCCCTGTTGGCCCGGACACACACACAGAGACAATGGGGAACCTTGAGGGACACCTGCTTCCAGCGCTGTCCTTCTTCTTCTACTCACTCTACTACTCAGTGCGGGCATCCTTGGCCTTGCTACGGGGACAGAAGTTTTTTAACCCTCTACCCCCAAGGGAGAAGCGAGGACACAGTTGGTGGAAGCAGGTACCTGTGGAAGGAATGGTGAAGGTCGTTATCAGCCTGACTGGCATGATAGCCGACTTCTTCTACCCCCCAGGAGTCAACCGGCTGAAGATAATAGACTGGGAGGACCCTCGGCGGCCATTCTTGTTCCCAAATAGCTGGCAGCATGTCACCATGTATGGGTTCTTCCTGCTCAGTGGCGTGGTGGACATTGTGAGCCAGTCGTGCCTGGCACGGCAGAGCATGAAGCTGGAGCGAGCAGCCGAGGCCCTGGCCTGCTGTATGCTGGCGCTGCTGATGGCAGCCCACATTGAGCACAAGGACAGCCTGGAGATCCGCCTGCACGTTCTCTTCATAGTGCCTGCCTTGCTGGTCGGCCTGGTGCTCCTCATCGAGGTCTGGGTCCCTGACCAGCCCCCGCTCTGGCTGCTCAAGTCCTGGATGGGGCTGGTGTTCAGCACCTGGCTGCTGCAGATCTGCATGGTGCTGTACGTTCCTCCCTCCGGGCAGCCCTGGAGGTCAGAAAACCCCGTGGACCTCGCCTTCCTCACCATCTTCTTCTGCTGGCATTTGATTTTAGGGGCAGGCATTCTGGCTGCTGTCTATGGCATCTGCAGCCTATGGCATCATCACTGCTCCTCATGGACAGAAGCTGCAGGTACCAAGTACCAGCCATGCCCCACAGGCTACAGCAGCGAAGAGCTGGAGAAGCTCAGGGCAGGGGCCGAGCTGCAGGACCCGGGCGTCTAGGTTTAGAATCTGTCTTGGGCTAGCCTTCTGCAATGAAAGTTTTGAGGCTGCCCGTGGAGTGCATAGCATGGGGTCTACAAGTGGCTTTCCATCACACGGTCATCTTCCTTGTTCCTAAATAAACCTTCACGCTCCTAGCAGAACTTTCGTCCACCACTCGGATCTCTCCGGGTCTGTGCCTTTCCTGCCCCACTATTCAGGGTGGTACCAGGCCATGGACTTTCATGAAGCGAGAACAAGGAGCGGTGCTTTTCCCTGACAGGCTTTGGGATCCAAGAGGAGAAAATGAAATGAGAAAATAGAGGGAGATGGAGTGTCACTGGGGACCCCAGGAGGCTTCTACCCTTCTGAGGCAAGGCCGGCGGTGTGCGTGTGTGTGTCTACTGCTGAAGCACTTCACTGTGTGAAAGAGAGGGGTCCATTTTATTTTTGCATAATAGCGAGGGCTTCTGTTTTCTTCATTTTTCTCTACTTTTTACTTAAAGTGTAGCAGAATTAAGGACTTGTTTTGTTGTTGCTTTTTAATCTGAGTGGAATGAGGTTACTTCTGCCTTCAGAGGGAGTAAGGGATGAGGGGAAAGACATAGCAAATAACTTAGCAGAGAACCATGTCTGAGGAGAAAGGAGGCAAGAGAGGAATTGCCAAAAGTGGTTGTAAGAAATGTGAATCATACTTATTTAATTTAACTTGTTTGTGTTTTGCTGTGATATAAAACAACTCCGTTGTTCCTACTTGTTCAGTAAAGTCTATGACACATATATGTCTGTGTGTGTGGTTCTTGGGTAACATAAAAAAAGAAAAAAAGCCCTGATTGCAGTCCATGGGAGCGGAAGGGAAGGAACTGCCATGAAATGTGGGGTACAGCTGAGCCCAGTGGTGCTGACGATGCAGGAATGCAGAGCTGAGAGGGACCCTGAGCATGTCAGCCCCCTGGAATTGGCAGAAATTTCCACCTAGTCATTGAGCTTCTCTCCCAGAAGGAGGAGAGAAGGTGCTAGTAAATCAGAGGCTCTGTGAATATATGAAAGCAAACAATCCAAAAATACTTATCTCTGGGCACAGTGAGAGAACCACCGCTTTGAACAGCATGAGTGTGCTTCTGTGAGAGAGAGACGCTCAGTGTTCGGAAGTCCGACGAGGCTGGAAGCGGGGGGGCGGTGCTGCCTGCTGTCCATAGTTGTGGAGAAAGGACCATAGAGGAAAGAGCCCACTCAGGAAGCAGCTGCAATTATACCACCTTTCCCACAGTCAGAAATGCTGTCCTCAGAGACTGAAAAGCTTCAGGAAGTACAGACAGGCATTTGCATTTGCAGGGTGGAAGACAAGGCAGGCTACAGGTTGTCATCTGAAATGTCACTGGACACTCCCTAAAAAAACAGTGTGCAAAGGCGTGCAAAGAGGCCCTGGAACCTCTGGGACAAGGGGTTAGGACAGAGAAGTGGAGCAAGGGAAGGGATGGAAGTGGGACAAGGATCTGGCAACTCTTGCTGGCAGGGCTTGGAGGGAAGGGGTGCTCTGGATCTGGAGGAAGAGAAATGTATCTTTCTCCAGCCGTTGGGACAAGGCCAGCAACCAAGCTGAGAGGCCAAAGCCCTTCTTCCTGTCCCTGCGCTTAGAAGCCCGCAAGCAGAGGGAGACTTACCCTGAAGCTCATAAAACTGAAGCTCCAGAGCCCCTCACATTACATCTTCCCTCCTAAGCCCTGGTCGGGGCCATCCCAAGGCATTCATAGGATCACATATCACTGGAAATTGCAGAAGTCAGATATCTCTCTATTCTTTTCTCTAACTAGGGACTTCAAATTGTATAAACTTAAGATTCCATAAAACTTGGCATGCCTCCACCCCCAAGGCTTAAGACAGATTTACTTTCAGGATGTCTTACGATAAAGTGGAAAATCCTTTATTTAAGAATAATGTAGAATCTTCCTTCTTCAACTTGGAAACAAGAAGCTTAAAAATGCTAATAACATCACACACTGGCAGAAAACCACCTGCTAGAGGATAACCTAGTCAACAGCTATAAATGAGTGTTATCAGATGCTGTGCCTGATTTAATGAGGAGGAGGTAGAGGTGGGGAAGACTAAAGGCTGGGGGCAGAGAGGAAGCAATTTACAGAGGTGGGTCCTGTTGATCTTCACTTGTGCTGTGCCAAGGGGTTTTTGTTCAGTACATATAGCCCTTAGCCAGTGCATTGGTCAGGGTTCCCTAGAAAAACAGAAGCAATAGGATGGGAACAGATAGAAATTTTAAGGAATTGGCTCACGAGATTGTGAGGGCAGGCCAGTAGGTCAGAGACCCAGCTGCCATCTTGAGTCTAAGGGCAGTCTGGAGGCAGAATTCCTTCTTCCTCAAGGCACCTCAGTCTTTTCTTTTGAGGCCTTTATCTGATTGGATGAGGCCCACCCACAGTATGGAGGGTGATCTGCTTAATCAAAGTCTACTGATTTAAATGTTAATCACATCTAAAAATATATCTTCACAGCAACATTTAGTCTGGTGTTTGACCAAGCACCTGGGTACCATGGCCTAGCCAAGAAAAAACATAAAATTAACCACCATACACAGCATATTGGAACGTGGCCACTCAAATATGATTTCTATATATCAACTGTGTCTGTCATGATCTTTGCAAACCTTCCCAATTAATTATGGTAACTTTACTTTAATGGAACTTCATCTTTATACGTCCTGATTGCATTGTGACTGTGATTATATAGTGTTACA